>NC_043005.1:68758948-68761448 GCF_006345805.1 Octopus sinensis
TCTAGGTCCTTTGTTTTTCTATAAATTTCAACTATATATATATATATATATATATATATATATATATATATATATATTACCTCCTTCATTCATCTATCTTATTATCATCAACTTTGTCACTATTTCGAACCATTGTATCATCCATCATCTATCATCCCAGTAGCACAACATTTATATTCACAAACTAAATATATCCCCTAACTGTTGAAGACATGTTTGACAATATTTACCTCTTTTACACCATCTGTTAACTGCCTTAGTAAATACTGCTACACAAATTTAACTTTTGTTTGCCAAGAGAGTCTGTTTGACAGTTTCCGTGAATAATGGTATATTTCCGTTTACTATACAATTTAATAAATGTTACTCCAAAGAAACGTCCTGCACCCTACTTAACATTTTGCTCTGTTTCATTCAGTCTATTTTCAAATACTTCTGTAAGTGCCCTACGTAACTGTTCATATATCAAGCTGCTTTCTACAGCAGGTGTGAAATACCATATTGTGAGATCATTAAGGACATGTAGCTTTTCCATTATGGACCTCATGTTTATAGTTATCTATGCCAATTGGTTTTTCCTTTTACTGCGGTTACTGGTTGATCTTAAATAATAATCTTGGCTTTATAGTCAAACAGATTTAGTCCAAACTATTTTGCGGCATTCCCATTGTGTTGAACTATTTACTGAGATTACTTGATGATAATCGCTATCAGCATTAATAATTTCAGAATGACATCAACATTTGCAGGAACTCTTTTGAAAATATTATTACAAATATCAGTGTCTCTTGATTCCTAGCTACAAGGCCGTTTAAATTAATATCTAGTGCTTAAAGGAAACAGCAGAATATTCCCGAATTATGGCATATACCGTATATTCAAATATTCAAATATACTGACAAATATTTCAGTATACTTACAATAGAATTTTATAAATTTCTCTCATGCTGCATACCACTAGGTTCACGCCCCCCATCATTCCTGCTGTTGCTCTTATAAATATATGAAAATGTTTGACCATGCGAAACAATGAATAAATTTGTCAATACATACACTTAGCAACATATAGCAATCAGTCGATCAATCATTCAATATATTTAGGTCTTTGTGTTTCTCGGTCATTGTCTATATGTATCTCTCTTTTTTTCTCTGCCTCTCTCTGTATATATATATATATATATATATATATATATATATGTATAGATATGTGCGTATATATATATGCATATGTATATATGTGTGTGTGTGTGTGTGTATATCCACATGTATATATATATATACATATATATATACATATACATATATCTATACACATACATATATATATACATATATATATATATATATATATGTATGTGTGTATGTATTCGTAATTATGTATATAGAGATAAGGGCAGCAGCATCACACTCCCTTGTTCACCATACTTCACGTATCAGAGGAAATTTTGATTAGAGAATGGCCGCACCTCCCGAACTAAAAATAGTAAAATAAATAAAATTATAATGAAATACAAACATACGAACAGTGACACAGACGCTAACGCACAGATGAACACATGTGTGTATGTGTGTGTGTGTGTGTGGTGTGTGTGTGTATATCCACATGTATATATATATATACATATATATATACATATACATATATCTATACACATACATATATATATCTACATATATATATATATATATATATATGTATGTGTGTATGTATTCGTAATTATGTATATAGAGATAAGGGCAGCAGCATCACACTCCCTTGTTCACCATACTTCACGTATCAGAGGAAATTTTGATTAGAGAATGGCCGCACCTCCCGAACTAAAAATAGTAAAATAAATAAAATTATAATGAAATACAAACATACGAACAGTGACACAGACGCTAACGCACAGATGAACACATGTGTGTATGTGTGTGTGTGTGTGTGTGTGTGTATGTGTGTGTGCGTGTGTGTGTACATGTGCGCGCACATGTGTGTTCATATATGTGTATGAGAGTAGGTTTAATGGTACGATTAGATATCCATCAACTACCATGTAATTTTACAGCTAACCAATAATGTTAGGCATGAATCCAAACTGATTAAGCGTTTTATATATAACATGTCACTGCTGATGGAACACAATTTGGTGACAGGACATTGTTCATAGAGTATAATAATATGTGGGTGCTATTAATAAATGTGTCTTATAATTTCTGCAAATAAATTAAAATTCAAAACACTTTCAGGAGAAATATCATTAATTGTGCCTTGAAACACTTCAAGATGATTTTATTGGAGAAATATTAATAACTGAATCATTCTTCTCAAATATTCGTCAACGACTTAAGCATTTCACAAAGTTATCGCAGTCACCGCTGTTTTAAATATATTTTTTCTGTAATGTTTTACAAGAAAAATGATAGCTGTTCAGCATGAAAGTATAATAAAACATAAAGACACTTGGATTCCAGTGACAAACAAATGTATATGTTAAGAGAGAATCTACACATGCGTCTT
>NC_043005.1:68766448-68776448 GCF_006345805.1 Octopus sinensis
GACATAGAAAGGTTATATATATATATATATACAACGCATTGAAGATGGTAGAGGCTTTATGCAAGTAAGTGTCTACTATAGAATAACCACTACAAGATTACAGAAATATCTAACTGGTACAAATACTCGCAAAACACGAGCAAAACAATAACTGCTTTCTGTCTTCAAAGAAGCCGAAAAATTGAAGTAAAAAGTCAAAGTACCTGATAACTGTCAAGATAAATAGGAATCAACAAAATCTTTGCAGCTTTTGTTGAACTCCAAATTAAAACTGAAACAAATAATACCATGATAATATGATAGCAAGAAAAATCTAAACAGGGCAAATACTGGGGTAAGTTAAACGAAAATAAATAGAGAGTGTTGAAACCCAACAATGCTTAACAAGCTCAGGACTCTAAGCAAAGGCTGACGGAGTTTTAACTGCGGATGAAGATAAAAATTTCCCAACCAGAAACTACCAGAAACACAAGGGGAAAAATACAAGTAACTGCAGAATATGAGGTAATGGGGAATAAACGATAAATCATTGTCTCTGGTCCCCCAGTGCTGGCTAGGAAGGATCATATCCACAGACATGACAGAGATGGTACCTATAAACACTGGACGCTATGTCAACACTATGATATGACAAGAAAAAACCTGGTAGAGTTATACCCCAAAGAGGAAACATGAGGGAACAAATAGAGAGGGCTTTGGAAAAAAAGGAAATGTTAATATGGGATATTCTGGCGAGTATCTCGTCACATGTAAGACAATGAGTGTTTGATGATATTTCGAATACAAAATGTTAAGTGGTTGGCCTTCATTGATACTGGGCTGGAACTGCGTGAAAAAGACGAGCTGGGGAAAAGTATTTGACAAATCCCAACGGCACATGATCAACGTCAAGGTATCTCTGATGATAGCGTAACATCAACGCATCTCTGCACATCATTATACATAGCATGCTAAGTTTTTCACTAACAGATATTGACAGCAAATCTGCAATCTGTCCCGTTAAACGCGACTCTTCTGCAAAAGTGAAAGAGCACATACTGCAATGAGATCACTCATGAATGGAGACAAAGTGCTACCCAGTAAAAATAGATGACGGAGGCAAAATGCATGTTTATCACGTCAACATTCAGGGATAAAAAAAAACTCAGCAAACTAGATCTCTAGTAACTTAAGCTGACCGCCTGTTCGATGCTCTACAATGCTGTTAGGTTGCATAGATCTGCCAATCCAGACTGCCAATCCTAGTTATAGGTCCATTGGCATTTCTTGTTAATTTACGCTCTTCTCACAATGTGAAGACGTTCAATATTCTTTGCATATAACATATGCACTCAACGAAAATAATCACGGCATACACACGGCATTTTATAAAAGTTTTATCCGATTTTAATGATTTATTTCAAAGTACAAACAAAATATTTAATACTTGAAGTTTAATCCACTATATATATGTATGTTTTAATTTTCTATCACCTTCCGTCATCTACTCGTAAGATTTTGAATACCAAATTTGAAATGTGTATGGGGTTGTGAGTTTTAAAAGTTACATGTTTAATTAATTTTATGTTTTCATTGATGGCCGAAAATTTTCCTCTTAACGGTTTTGCATGTATCGACTTAGGTGAACAACTGACGCAGCAAAGCCTTTAGGATATGAATGTTATAGCAATTTTCCGTTTGAAGCTTTCCAGAATATTTTTAGTCTTTTGTATAGCGTGTAATCTAGCATTATTCCAATATAAGAGGACATTTTATATTTGGCCCCACTCACAACCGGTTGTCAATTGACAACCCGATGTTTCTTTGTTTACGTTCGTGTATCACAGTTGTTTGGCAAAAGATACCATTGTAATGTGTATCAGGCTTTAAAAATATGTACCGGTTACGATTCGTTAGATTAATTGCCCTTCTAGGCAGTATCCTAGCATGACCACAGCCGAATAACTGGACAAAGAACAGTAATAAAATAACCTTAAATGATTCTTATGAGAGGTCATGTTACTGCGGCAACAACTACCGAAATATTCTTTAATATTTCTGTAACAGACTGATATACTTATTGTTAATAACATATAATTACTGCAAATGGGTCTTGGTCGCCTTATAAAGATTTAAGTTTATCTTCGATCATCATACACATCTCATATTGACAAAATATTATACAAAATTTGTTTCATTGAAAACAACAGATAAAGTAGGATCCATTCTATCATCTTTTCTGTTTTTCTTACAATGTCATTATTCAATACATTTTAGATATTTTATAAAATTTTTCGTATGTGAAACTGTAATTTATGTAAGTTTCAGAGTTACACCCCGCAGCACTTCATCTCCATTAGCTACAAGAGAAAATTAAGCATTGCCAGTACCTCTCTATTTGATTAACAGAACATTTCAGAATTTTAACCAAATAGATAATTTATAAGAAAACAAAAGCGGAAAGTAACTCTCAGTATTCTAAAATCACCACATGCCAAAGTTAATTTTGACTTTCATCCATCACGATAATATATACCAATAAGCACTGAGTCTCGAAATATTCTATACTCTAAATAATATTTGGCATATTCTAATTTAAAGCTGAGAGAATTCCTCATGTCACAACAATTCTGGGAGCACACATCAATTAGAACTAGTTGAAAATAACTGGAGCAAAGATATTGTTACAAGAGATATCATTAAGAGAAATACTCCTATTTTCCCATCTGATACACACAGTCACAGACACAGTCATATACACAAAAAAGTATTATAGGTACGAATAATAAGCTTTATACAATATTTTGTGCATTATAGACTTACAGTTGTTTTAGATATTTATTGTGGGTGGGTTCATTCTGCAATTTAATAAATCGATCGATTGATCGATTAGTAATACAATGAACAACCATCTCAGTTCTTTCTTTATCACAGCCTGACAGATCAACCTCCAATTAAAGGACGAGATGGCAAAAGAAGCAAACGGTCATTATGCTCTTTGTACGGAACTAGGGCACCTGTCTTACGCTGACGGCCTTAAGATTATCATGGTTGAATAATATTAACATCCAGCATAGAAATTTGATATCTAGAAATTTCTTTAGGATTAGTGGCTGGCTTTTAGCGATTACTAGTATGTTTGGACGCTATGCTTGGGGAGGTGCTTGGACATATTGAAATCAAAGGCAGCTAGGGTGTTTCTAATTATTTTAAATGTGAAGTATCAAAATCTAATTAGGTACGGGAGTTCATTATATATACATGACAGAGCTAGTAATCAGGGATTATGAATCAATCAATGAATAAATTATAACAAGCAAAGTCACACAAACCGTAAGATTATACAGCCCTAAAATATATGGCTAGGTTTCAATGGCACGGCTGGAATGGGAGGCTAAGAGATGACACATTAATAGGCACGTATAAAATTGCATGTGAATATATGGTAAACTAAAGTAATTATAAAACCGAAGGATCACAAAAAAAAGGATAATAAAATGGGAAAATAAAAGGATATAGGAAAGTAATACTATAAAATGGGTATCCTCTTAGCATCAAATCAATAGAGAAAGGTGAAAGGTCTATGATTCGAGGACCTATGAAAACTGACACGTGCGTCAAACCTAATGCAGTGAACCTGGAAGCTTTGCGGGTTTTATCAAATCTAATTCGTATAACGATTAATTATTGAAGGAATGGTATTAAAACCTTAATATTATACTTTGTTTTGCATATACGTATGTATCTCTCTCTCTCTCTCTCTCTTTCTATCTATCTATCTATTAATCTATCTATCTTTCTTTCTTTCTTTCTTTCTTTCTCTCTTTATTTATCTGTCTGTCTGTATACATATGTGTATCTCTCTCTCTCTCTCTCTCTATATATATATATAAATAAAATAAAATAATAATAATAAATATATATATATATATTTAAAATTTATAAGTTTAAATTATTTAAATAATTTTTTAAATTTTAACTTTAATTTAAATAGTTCAATTTGGAATTTTATATTTTTATATTTTATATTTTATATTTTTTTAATTCATTTTATTTCTATGTATTGGCTTATGATTTTCACTGTTTGATTTGCCTAACAGTGGTTTTATTTCTAATTTAATATAAGATATATATATATAACGTAAAGTGTACTAGCCATCTGAATGTGGCTAGCCACTGGGGGTGGGGTGTTACTGATGCTTTTAGCCCCAGGCGATCAACGTCACCAGATGGACTTTAGACACTATCTCAGTGCCCTTGTGTTATATCTCGTTCAGAGATTTACTATTGCTTTCAGACAGTTTTTCTAAATCAGTGACAGTGGTTGCTGTGAAAAACATTATATATTATTTGCAAGGGGACTCCTTCATCGAAGACCGGTGCTTACCATGCGTTGACATGAGGCAATTACCTTGAAACTATAGTCCGTATGTAGTACTTAGGTCTTCGAGGGAGGATGACCTCCCTTTGCAAATAGCACAAGGGCACTGAGATAGTGTCTAAAGTCCCTCTGGTGACGTTGATCGCCTGGGGCTAAAAGCATCAGTAACACCCCACCCCCAGTGGCTAGCCACATTCAGATGGCTAGTGCACTTTGCGTTGTCGAGCGGTTACTGTTTATATCTCGTTCAGAGATTTACTATTGCTATATATATATATATATATATATATATATATATCCTTTTACACTCACACATGCAGACGTGTACACACACACACATATATACACACACACATACACACACACACACACACACACACACACATATATATATATATATATATATATACATATCTGATATATGCATATATTCTGACGCGAACAGAACTTTTAGTATTTGTTGGAAGACAAAGTTCACTGTACATAGGAGTATCATGAAAAAAGTTTCTGATCTAAATACATGCATAAGCATATGCGCATGTACGAATAAATGTATAATCATGTGTAGGCACTAAGTTGCTTGAAGGGAAAGGAAACCAATGCCTTCGTTCAGTAGCAACATGTGGAAATTAGCAAATTCTATTCCCAACAGCTTCACGTGATTCAATCCAGGATTTGATACGTGCGGACTAAACAATTAAAGACAAGATATGTCTTATAGGTGTGGACTAAAGAATTAAGAAAAGAACATTTTTACCTTGTTACTTGGCATGAAATGTGTGAATATATTGGAGTCACTATACTTTTATTTTTTATTTCCTTATTTCCATTTAGTATAGTGGTAAGGGCATGTGGCAATGCATCTTTATGTTGTGTGTCCGTAGGTATGGATTACGCAGTTTTTTACGCCTAAAACGATAGATTTTAAATTAAGTTTTACAGTCAGTTGAAATAGGCCGAAATTATTTTCATTCGTAACGCTCTAATCAGAATTTAGATAACAAACACCTCATAACAAATACCTCCAGATCTTCAAGCTTAATATCTGACCGCGTTATTCTTTCTAAATACAGCTGATTTTCAAATTCCTCATGCTAACGGAAGTTACTAGACATTTTGAGATGATGACGCAAATATACCTCATAAGCTTTGCCTGCATCAAATAGTTGTTATTGTTCAGTCTATAAATAAGCAGACCAAACATTAAAGGAATTTTGATAGTCGATTTTTTTCCATACCCAATCTATAGGACCGCATCATTTAATGTGTGCATTCATTTGTGACCTATTAGTTTATAATTTGAGAAAGAATTATTTTCCATTTGTAACACCGTTTTTTTCTTCCCTCAAGGTGTCACTGGTGATAAGGAACTGCAAAAGCGTTTTAATGCGGGGTATTGACCTAACCTATGTTTATTACTTCAGACGTGGAAATGCTATTACATACATTTAACAACACTTTAACACTTTAACAACAGTCAATCCCTGCATCAGATGCCAATCCCTGCATCAACAGTCAATCCCTGCCTTTAATCCAAACATTTAGCGAATCAAAATTCTCACTTTCAAATCCAGCTATCCAATTACTCTTGCACAAGAGAAGCTATTCTCATACTGCAGAAAGATCCCAACATGTAAGTCAGATATTTCAAATCAACCAAAAACTCTAAGGTGCATAAAGTGTTTGCATAATGTCTGTAACAAAGAATATGTATGACCTCGAAGCACCCTGAAACGTTATAAGGAATGGCAAATATCAACTTGCTATCTCTTCATAGATATTGGGTTGTCCGGAAAGTTCGTGCCGATTTTCAATGGAAATAGAAAGGTCAATAAATACTTGCTATTACATTTTTAATCAACCAATTATGAACCATTTTGTTACACAATGCGTCTCCATCTTTCCTTTAACTTGAAAATACTCTCTCCTCAGAATTGAGGTGGTTTCATGGCAAATAATTCATCAAGGTATCTTTTTACGTCATCCAAGGAATTGAAATTTTTACCATTAAGACTATTCTGCAGAGACCTGAATAAGTGGAAATCCGAAGGAGCAACATTTGGTGTATATGGAGGTTGGGGAAACACATTCCAGCCGAGCTGCAGCAATTTTTGTCTGGTTCCCAAAGCATCAAGAGCCAAAATGAACTTTCTTATCTTCCATTTTAAAGGGTTACAGAATTCATACAGGTAATAGGAAGAAAAATCTTCTTCCACGAAAAAATAGCTTAAACTGTGCTCTAAATGGAGGTGTAGTCAAATCATATTTTATGGACTCAAACATGCTCTGAAATAAGTCGAAATGTAAGCTGCTATAAATCGGCACGAACTTGCCGGACAACCCAATATTTGTAATACAACTTAATGTCCTTCACACTGTGAAAATACTCACTTCAGAAGCTTAAACTTTATATCCCGGTATTTGCAGTAATAGGCAAAAATAAGTGCGTGTTTTATGGATAAAACATCCCTCTCTATATAAGATATCGAACAGAAACAACAGTATTATATTGACATGCGTTCAATTACGTTGTAATTTAAACTTTGCAAATTCTACAACCAAACTTTTTCTAGTATCAGATGTTTAAATGTACGTTTATTCATATATTGGACCAGTCATACATTGAATAGAGATCTATCATCAGAAATATCTTTAAAAGTTGACTCAGTTCTATTTCCTTCAGAAGGCACTGTAATTTGGATGGTGGTGATTATGTGCTACGTAAAGCTATTAGCAACATATGTCAAATGATTACATCATTAAATCTAATTTGTATGCTAAGACAATTGACCAAGAGCTTACGACAGCGCTCAGAAAATCTAATGCATGCATAATAAATTACATTAAATGTGAAGCGAATCGACTTTCGCACACGCACACACAACCACACCCATGCACACAGACACACAAAGGCGCACACACACCCACAAACACTCTATCATTCTCACATCGATTCTCATCTGTCAACAGTTTAATGGTTTTGTATTATATTCGGCGACGCGCTGAGACTGACCTGAATTTGCTTAGATTTTAATTAGGAGGACTCAGCTTCAGTTTGTAATTGACATCCAATTAAGTGGTTTGAATAATTTACTGATTTGTTATTAACTAATTTGATATAATATAATTTTTTAAAAAAACGAGAAAGAGGAAGCGAGCATGAAAGAAATGGTAAATTTAAGATAAAACAATTATGAATGACAGAATGACAGAGTGTTTCATAGGAAAACGTGTAAACGAATTATCATGCGGCTAAATGACGTAACTGAAGTTTGTTGGACTGCATAATGGAAAGCAATAACAGTCACTTGTCTCAACGCAAAAGAGCTTTTTAGCGTTGTGCTTCATGCAGTGTTATTTGATGTCGTTATATTTTAATAAAATATTCTTGGTACATTGTTTTATTAATGCAATTCAAGAGTAGAGAGAAACATATGCATCATCATCTTCTCATAACAAACTTGCTATATATATATATATATATATATATATATATAAATATATATATGTATATGCATATGTATGTGTGTATTTATGTATTTATGTAAATATGTATGTATCTATGTATCGTCTATCTTACTCTCTCTCTTTTAATATGTATATACATATACATGTGCGTGCGTGTTTGCATTTGGACACTTGTCCTACGAATATCTTGGTAAGCTTATGATTGTATATATATATATATATATATATATATATATATATATATATACACACATATATATACATACATATATATATATATATATATATATACATATATATACATACATATACAGACATACATATATGTATATATATATATATATATTCCGTGTTCCATTCATAGATTAGTAGTTTGGAATTTAAGTTGATAGATGACGCCAGCTATATACGAAGCATAAATGTATATGACACGAAAACACACGTTTGTAAAAGGGTAGCTTTTCATGGCATATACATAACTTTGATATATTCACATCGCTAATGACATGTAGGTTACAATTAATATTTCATGCGTTAATGCAATTTATTGTAATATTATATGGAATGAAATAATTTTGATTATATTTGTCGTTGCAATTATTGTATAATTTCATGTCAGACATGTGGGTGTGTTTCGACACAACAGTGAGTAGTGCGAAGTCTAAATATTCAGAAAAGCACATGAGGCAAAAATAGGAAAGACAATCGTCTCAGCAGTACTTCAGACAATGTGGCACGACTGCCGACCACGTCCGAATAGAAGACCAATTTAACAGTTGCAAATTATAGAAAAATGAGCCAGCATATATGTAGGCAGAAAACTTCATAGGCTTACCAAGATACTCGTAGGGAATTTGTCCAAATACACACACGCACACACACACACCACACACAAATATATATATATGCACCCGTTTGTGTGTGTGTGTGTGTGTGTGTGTATGTCTGCGTGCGAGTATAATTTTGTAACCGGTAACAAGCTTTCGTTTATTATTTTTAGAAGTCTAACAATCGTCACCAGATGAAGGACTTTTCACGCTTTTTTTCATTATCGAAGCAGTAAATAATGACAATGTAATTGCTGGAGAGAGAGAGAGAGAGAGAGAGAAGAGAGAGAGAGAGAGAGAGAGAGAGAGAATTCGGAGATATGGAGGTGATTATTTACTTCTGAGTATACTGAAGAAATATGAAATAATATGATTTGCCTAACAGTATGAAAGTCAGCGGTAGGCAGTGCAGGAATCGAACCCAGGTTCCTATGATTTTGAAACCAACAGCCATGTCATTCTGTCACAGGTTTACACATTATAAGCTTATAAATCTTTGACGACGACTGAGTTCACCAGCTGTAATTATAAATAAAACTTGAATATCTAAGTGCAAATAATAATGTTAACGTTTCAAATAGCAAAAGCGAGAATAGAAAATCATAAGAAATATAAATTATGAGTCATCCAATGTAGGCGTTAAAAGAATAATTGGCAATTAGGAAGAAGCACGTAAAAGCGAAAAACGAAAGTAAAATCTAGAATGATAATTTTGTGGTTATGTACTTTTATAGGTGAATAAACCAATGAACAATTTCTAAGTATGGCAAAAGTAGCAGTAATAAAAAAAACAAGGCCAAGTATGAAAAAAAAACGAAGAAAATAATTACTTGAAATATATTTTAAAGTGACCGGCGGGAAGTACACCATAGGAAGAGATAGGATGAAATTTGCAATGTGTGATTTGAATGTATTATAAAGATACTATAATAGAACATATTTGCACTCATCTGCAACTTGTTCTACAGATTTCACAAATTGCACAAATATTAAACAACTAATGAAGCCTGCAAATAATCAAAGTCAGTCTGCGTAAGCATACCGTTTCTCAAGGATCTAAAATTACAACCAATTTTGGTAGGCCCAGCATGTGAAACTCACATACACTTGCGCAATTTTTTGACTCTGTACTAAAATCTCTCTGAAAATTTATACTAAGTTTCATAAGGGATGATCTTGACCTGCTACACCATCTTTTGAAAACAGTTAATAGGCATACGTTGACCATTTCATTTGATGTAGCAAATTTTCAGATTGCCATCCTACACAAGTATAGACTACAAGTAATAGCATTTCTGATAAGAAAATTCCCTGAAGAAGTTCTGAACAGAATTGATAAACAATT
>NC_043005.1:68781448-68786448 GCF_006345805.1 Octopus sinensis
TACAGAAAGTGAAACAGATTTATCACATTCACATGAACACATAAAAGAAACTCTTGAAACTGTACGGATGCAAATAAAACTAAATAGTTTACAAACATTAATTGCTTCAATATCTATCCCAGTTTCTTAATCCACAAAGACACAGTAACGCACACACTCACACACATGCACGCATATCTACGTAGTCTATATCTATTTCTCTCTCTCTCTCTCTCTCTCTCTCTCTCTCTGTCTCTGTCTCTATCAATGAAACAATCAGTCTGTCTATGTATGTATGTATGTATAAACGTATCTATCTATCTATCTATCTATCTATCTATCTATCTATCTATCTATCTATCTATCTATCTATCTCTCTCTCTATCTCTCTATCTCTCTCTCTCTATATATATATATATATTATATATATATATATATATGGATAGATAGATAAATATATACATACATATATCTACACACACATATACATATACATACATATATAATTATATATATATATACCTATTTGTGTATCTATTTATCTATCTATCTATCTGCGTATATATCAATATATATATATATATATATATATATAATATATATATATATATATATATATATATATATATATATATATATATATATATATATATATATATACATACTTATATATCCTTATCCATTTATACACATAAGTGATTGTGTGTATTTAGAATGTGTTTGTGTGTACGTGTGTATTCACATATATGAAGTAATGGCATTACTCTTAAATATGTTTTATTAAATACTTGTTTCTTTTTTTATCAAATTACTTTAGTTCTGCCTGTTTGTATTTTCTTATTAGTTTTTGAAGCTGGTTTCAAAATTCATATTTTACGTACATTTTCTCACCGTCACATTCTCAATTTCAAAAGATTTAAATTCTTGAATATGAGGATAGGAACATCCGAAGACCTCGAATATGGATCTGTGACCATTACTATCTCAAAGTAGCAGTAACATATAAAAAAAGCAGGAATTATATAACCGGAAAGCGATAAGAATGCATCACAGTTGTGAATGTAAGAAGGATACACACCACACACACACACACACACACACACACACATATATATATATATATATATATATTATATATATATGTATATATATATATATAAATACTCGCACACGCTCACACACATGGACAGACAGACATACAGACACAAATACCAATACACACACACACACTCACACACACACACAAACATGTTTGCCATATCGCTTGCAGACAGTAGGATTTGTGTAACAAATTGGAATAAAGTGACAATAAAAATGCATTGGTAATGAAATTTTTTTCTGGCAACTATTAGCGGCTCGAATTAAAATAATCACAAACTGGCACCGGGAACGGAATGCTATTATGGAAAAGATGTATTTTGTTTATAGGGAGACAATATGAAAGATGTGAACACGTGTTCTTCCTTCAATAGAACATATACATACACAACCAAAACATATATCAAAAGGAAAACGACATTTTCATCTCCACAATACCAGATGAATCGATGGGCCGGCATGAGGCAGAGACGAGGGTAGCGGTGTCAAATTCCCTCATACCACAGTTACGGTTAGAGTTAAGGTTAGGGCAGTGGCGAGATGTAGAAAATTGTTATATGATGTGTTACTTGCTTCAGAATCAACAAAATGCATAAAGCAGTAAGGTGGGTAATTGAAACTATCGAAAGTTAAATAGTCCTTTATTATGCTTTCAGTGCAGTGCAGAAAGAAATAACTCAATAAACACATAAACAGTCTGGCCAGTGGTCTGGAGAGAATACATGCACCACATTTGCATCCATTGCTTTCTTATTTATAAATCGTTTCAGGAATTGAATAAGAATGACACCTCAGAGAATTACATCTATTTGCACTCAGTTGGACCTAGAACTTGTTGAGTGCTATTGGACAGCTGATAGGCAAAATATATGTTTGAATGTTACAGGAATGACAAAAGAAGATATAATGAGTTCCTTTAAAAGGCAAACACAAAGAATGAAGGGTATGTTAAATTATGCTAATTAGCTTGGCCAAATGGAAAGCTAAGTGGGTAAAGTACTGGTTCATCTAGTGGAAATACCTTTATCTTAACTACAGATTCTGTACAAAAAATAATGAGGACATCGTGAATTTGAAATAATTGACATTAGCTTAATATGATGTGTGTAATATTATATGGTTGTGCATGCATATATATGAATGTATATGTTATATATCTATCTATCTATCTGTCTGTTTCTCTCTCTGTCCCTCTCTCTCTCTATATATATGTACATATATATATATATATAGGTATGTATATATGTATACATGCACATGTATATATATTTATGTACACACACACACACACACACACACATATATATATATATATATATATATATATATAGATATATTTACATTAGTATAGACATATGTATATATACATATACATATATATATATATATATATATATATATATATATATATATATATATATATATATATATATATATATAAACACACATGCACACATATATAGAGAGAGTGGGATATATAGATATCTACATTGATTGACAAATAGAGAGTTAGATAGACAGATATAGACATATATTATGAATGCACACAAATATATAAGTTCATTTACATTGCATGTATGCTGTTGGTATCGTTAGTATGATGTTTCAGAATGATGGGACTAGGAAATTGAATTTTAATATCATTTTTGCAGTCAGTTTGGCGAGATGGCAGACTCGTTAGCACGCCGCACAAAATGTTTAACGGCATTCGTCCGTGTTAACGTTCTGAGTTCAAATTCCGCCCGGGGAGTCTTTGTCTATCGTCATTTTGATGTGAATAAAATAAGTTCCAGTTGAGTACTAAGGTCGATAAAATACTCTTACCCACTTCACCGAAACTGATGGCATTCTGCCACAATTTCAGACCGTTATTAAAGAATTAAATGAAATAAAGTGGAACGTCTTAACACCAAAGTCACTTCACATCAGCAACTGTTTTCTTGTAATAAAAAAAAAAATGATCTATATAATATAAAGAACTTAATTAAGATATAGTACTAGACTTACAACTGGGCCAGAAATAGAATACGCATGAATGAAGAGAAGGTTGAAGTGGATGTAAATGTTTAGAAGATTTTTACTAAAATATTTATTTCATACCCATATAAAGATATAAATAAAAAAGAAGAAAACTCTAACACAAATATACAATGCTGAATCGACAATCCAAGAAAAGGTTACAGAAAAGGTTACATATCTTCGGAAGAATAGTACGCTTGAAACATCAATATCAAAAATAATATATATTTTTTCAATTGGAGATAGTATTATTCAATTAATCAAACGATTATCGTATTTTGGTGTTTTAATTCAAAATATCGCACTGTAGTGAGCGAATTTCTTATTTATAGATATAGAAAGATGATTGACTCAATGAAAGATATCACAAAATTCGTTCCAGATCAGTAGGCCGCTTGAGTATGTCATGTATATATATATATATAATATATATATATATATATATATATATATATATATTATATAATATATATATATATATATATATATATATTATATATATATATATATATAAACAGACAAATATATTTATGGATCAAAACAATTTGTTTCAAAATCGTTGGTACTCTTGAGTTTCAAGCGTGATGCAAGTCGTCAGCCATAATAAATTTGAATGCCAAAATTTGATTGCGATTGGTCGAAGAAGGTCATAGAATGTAGTGGTTTATTGTAGGTATATAGGTAACAGTTAGCTGGAAAATACCGCAGGTGAACAGGAAATTGATCACGTGGAGGACAGGAAATAGACCACGTGACGATTAGGAAATCGGATCGGTTGTCGGGTGGGGAATTGTAAGCCTGTGCTTAATTTCCTGTTGGAGAATTATGAAGTACCTCACTCCACATCGAATTACATCCGGACCATAAACTCTAAGCCACTATTTTTTCACCCTTATATATATATATATATAAACACCGTTGTTCCTAACCATTGTTCCTAAACACCATTGTTCCTAAATTGTTACGGTACAAGGGAGATCACTCTTTTCCTGCATCTGCTTCCTTGTGTTTACTTTTCCGTTTTCCATTTCTTCAACGTTAGACTTTTATATATATACTCCCATTTCGCCTTTTCTTGCTTCTTCTCTTGTCTCATTTCTATTTCGTTATGCTATGTTCGGAGTGTCCGATGACTGAGCTACTAAACCAGCACATGCAACTAATAGTAACACATAAAACCATATATTGTGTTTATTAACTAATATTTACTTAACGCAGGTTGGACTACGTTTTTGGTTGATCTTAATGTCACATAACAGTACACTATATATATGGTGCTTTCGACATTTCCTGATTGGAGCAACCAGGTTGGAAACTGTTATAAGCCTGCAAGTCATTCAGAGGCACAAATATATGCTTAAATATATATCCAATTCTCTGTAACTTATATGAAAGAATAATGCAACCGTACCTTATATATATTATTATCATTGTGGCTGCCCCCTCGTTATCGAGTATGGCCATTGCACGAAGCTTAACTGTTACTGGTGCTGTGATCGAATGTGACTTTTTAGCCCAGCTAAGATCTACAATGTCATACATACATACGTACATATATATATATAATATATATATATATATATATATATTATATATATATGTGTGTGTGTGTGTGTGTGTGTGTGTGTGTGCATGTGCGTGTATATATATATATATATGTATATATATATATGTATATATATATATTATATATATATATATATATATATATATATATATATATAATATATATATACATATAGGTTTAGGAACAATGGTGTTTTTATGTATGTATATATATATGTGTGTGTGTGTGTGTACTAGCATTGCCCGCGAATGAAATTTTTCCTTATATACTGTAAGAGAAAAGAAAAATATGTTGTATATATTGTATAGGAATTTGTTATACTAAATTCAATTTACTC
>NC_043005.1:68791448-68851448 GCF_006345805.1 Octopus sinensis
TTTTCAGGAATTATCAGAGAATTTCTAGTTTTGTGCATGATTGTATTAAATGCTCTTTCATGGATGTTTATACAATGTGTTTGTGGTGCCTGGTCAAAGGTAATTTCCTTTTCATTTCGTTTATTATTTCATAAGCTCTTATATATTTGCCTATTGCTAATTTATGTTTACGCACGTTTTATCCCCTTATCTGATTATAAAACAGTCTATAACACAAAGTTTTTTTAATCATTATTTGAATAAATACGATTTTACTTAGTGGTCAATTTTGTTAGTTTAAACTTTGCTTCTTTTTTTCGATGAATCCATATTCAACAATGTTCAAGGCATACACCATTGGGAAACGCACACTTCGATCTAGAAATCGTATTGAGGATAGTGTCTAAATGTGCATCACTATTGAAGTAAGTACATATAACAGCTTGAGATTTTGTAGAACTTAGTTGTTCTTCGAGGTAATCACAAAGGTAAAGCATGCTTGAAGAATATGTGACGAACGATCTGGATCCATATTAAAAACCCATATCTTTTTGTTCTTTGTGCAACATAAACGATCATTTCTGGGCCGTACCTGGATGTGATGTAAAGTTGGTTTCAAATTATAACTGAGCTTCAGCTTCAAAAAGGTTGGATGGACGTGAGCAACAAAGGATTTTCCGAAACCGAAGTTGCATAAAAACTAATCTATAGACACTGATTGGTGATAGACTAGTGGAATTTACCATTTCTAGAACTCCGGTGAAGCTGTCACAATGGGAGAGTAATTAAAAATACATCAAGGACTTACGGTTTTCAGTCGAAAAGAACCGATTACTCTCTATAATAGCACATGATATATGTCTTCTAAGCATAACACGGGGAACATAATTCTATCTCACCCAGGTTACTCACCAAACATCTTTCTAATTGCTTACAACTTTTGATGCATTTAGATAAATCCCGCCAGAGATAATCACCAAAAATCAAAAAGTACTTCAACACTCTTTGAAATAATATCTTGGGTTCACAACTTCAAACTTGAGAAACGAAATAGGAAATATCTTGTTTGGAAACAAATATTTTCTCATTGTAGAGGTTGCTATGTCGATGTATAAATGTGGTGGAATAGAAGAATCCTTAGCTCGCTGAAAAAAATGCTAAGCGGCATTTCTCCGTCTTCATGTTCATAGTTCCGACTCTGCCAAACTTGAATTTGCATTTCATCTATTCGGTGTCAATAAAATAATTACCAGTTAATCATTGAAGCTGATATAACCAACTACACATCCACTACGTCAGGCCTTGTGCCTAAAGTAGAAAGCATTCTTTCGATGTATACATGCATTTTGAGCTTATATTAAAAATATGCCCATATTTTTGTTCTCATTTAGCATCTTAGCGTTTTCTGTAGGTCATGTGCAAGTACACTCCATTCAACTTCTATTAAGAAAATCTCCTTGCACGGCAGGTTAGAAATAAAGGACATATCTGAAGAACGAGTATTAATTTATCAATCGGTGATTTTAAACTTATCATATGAGAGAGTGTATGATGTATAAAATAAGTTTCTTCAAAATACCGACATAAATTATATTAGCTGTCTATAGCTCTCAGCAATATATTAAATTACTTCAGCTCAAATTGCAAATTTCCAATGATGAAAACAAATAGAGCAAAAGATTAAAAATTTCAGATACTTGATGCATCTTGCTCGGGGTTGTCAATCTTACTTTTATTAAAGTTAATTATTTCATAAATCTTTATATACCACATCTCATAGTTTTGAATTAAATTCTTTCGAGCGCCTTCCCAAATTACAAAATAATTGAAAGTTACTCGCTTGAAAAACTAATATTGGTTCCCAAATATTTTTATGTCCAGTAAACATTTTCTTACTCTTTTTAGATTTATTCTGTTCTAGTTTGCTTTCATTAATAAAATGAGAACAAATTACCAAATACATGAAGACAACAATATTCTATTTCACAGGAGGTGAAAGAAAAAATCTTCGAATGGTACAAATATTAGAAAGAATTGGAATGTTTTTTCTTAATTATCCACAAAATATATTTCCCTGCTAGTCCCATGAAATATCATTTATTTATTTTTTTCTTTGACATTAGACATATTTTGACGAACTACGCTTTGATTCGAAAAACTGAGCAGGCAAGTCGTAATTCAGAATTTGGACTTTTTGTGCTAGATTTTAGTCAAACAAAATTCATTTATTAGCATTTAACATCTATCAGATCATCTCATAATTAATGTCTGAATATTGAAACGATGACTTCTTTCCATCTACGTATAGGTTGTTTTTTAAAATTCCATTGGTGAAAGACACTTTTGCTTTGGATGCGAAGGAAGAAGGGGAGGTCCCTTTCGACCATTTTCGTGATTTTGATTACTAATTTGTCAAAATGATTCTGCAAGCTTTAAAACATATGGTAATGAGAAGGAGTGAAGTCCGGGGAATAAGATGCGTTCTTCGATTTTTCTGGAGTAATCATTACAGTGCGAGGCCTTGCATCATCATAATAAAACACCACACCCATACGATTCGCCAAAGTAACATCCAAACGATTCCTCAAAGTAAAATCCAGACAACCAGTAATTGTTGCAATAGTTGGTAACAGCTCAAATTGGATGACTTTCATGTAATCCTGCCAAAAAGAAGAGAGAACCTTTTTTGCCTGAAATGCCTTTACCTTTCAGTTTGTGGTTTAGCTTGTTCTCCGTTACTAAAAAACTGCCTGTGTCGATTAACATCTTCATAAAAGTTCAATTTTTCATCATCAGTCAGTCATCCAAAAATGGTGAGATACGTTCACGAGAGTGAAGAGACGAGCAGATGTGCACTCGTGATTTTCGGTTGGCTTCTGTCATCAAATGGGGAACCAATTTTCTGTGTTTGGGCACGTTTCCAAGCTACTGGTGATGGCGGTGAACAGTGGAATGGCTTCAATTGGACTTATTTGCCAATTCTTTAACTGACGCAGCACTATCCTTGCTCATCATGAAATTCAACAGGGCTCCCAATTCGTGGCTTTTCTCTTGGGCTGTTGAACTTTGCAAGCCACCTTCTACAAATATTTTCACTCAAGCATTCTTGCCCATAAACAACTTGCTTCAAGTGCAGTGTTTCCCTATTTCAACTCATATGCGTCTTAAATGCTCCTTCCGTATACCCATCCTTCTTGGGGTTAATAGTAATTAGTCCAGTCAGATTATTCTATAAAAAGAAATTAAGTTCAAGGGTTCCAAGTTCATATGAGTATATATATATATATATAATATATATATATATATATATATATATATATATATATGTGTGTGTGTGTGGTGTGTGTGTGTGTGTGTGTGTGTGTGTGTGAGTGTGATACTTCTCCCGTTATTTATGGGATGACCCGATATTTTCAGACTTTCCTAAACTGTATTTTCTTTATTCTGTCTCTCAATGCTCATTAACTGGAGATTACACCCTACAGAAATTAAACTAATTACTTAATTTCCGAAATATATGCATTATAGTAACAATCAGGTCACAATGACGTTATTGCAAATCATATAATTTTAATGAGATATTGCAGTTGTGACTGTACTACAGACAGTATTGCATGAAACCTTGCATTTCTCACAAAAGTACGTAAGAGATTTTCCTTTATAAAAACTGTTTTCTCATATAAAGTAAATCTATGCTTGCAAATTCGTGACAGTGAAACCCAAACAAACTATCGTCATGAATATGCATCAACGCTTTATGCGTCTTTTATTGGAGTAAGCCATAATGTATCGAAATATTGTCCATATGAATTTGTAATTGCATCGATACACGTAGCTGACAGTATGTTGATATGCGAATGGTCATTTACGTATCTACCTTACAGCAAATATCAATATATATGTAAAACATACAAAACTTTAAATTTGCATCATTCTGTAAGGCAGGAAAACATTTATACAATCACCGACACTCGTTAATTTACATAGATGCATACATGCAATAATGGTACATGTTCACCGATCCCCCTGTTTTCGTTGTTGTGTTTCTCTTTTACTAATATTTTCATGTCACTGTGAGGCAATTAGATTCCCTACCAACCACATGGTACTGGGTTCAGTCCCACTGCGTGGCATCTTGGGCAAGTATATACTACTATAGCGTCGGGCCGACCAAGGCCTTGTGAGTGGACTAGTTAGACAGAAACTGAAAGAAGCCCGTCGTGTATATATGTATATATATATATATATATGTGTGTGTATGTGTGCTTGCGTCTGTGTGTCTGTGTTTGTCCCCCCCATCATCACTTGACAATCGATGTTGATGTGCTCACGTCCCCGTGACTTAGCGGTTCGGCGATATAATCCGATAGACTCAGTACTAGGCTTACAAAGATTAAGTCCTGCGGTCGATGTGTTCGGCTAAAGGCGGTGCTCTAGCTTGGCCGCAGTCCACTGACTGCAACGGATAAAAAAAATACATACACACACATACATACACACGCACGCTGACTGACACACACAGATATAGACATATATATATATATATGTATTGAAGGAAATAGGGAAATACAAATGATACGTAAATTTATTAACATTATAATATAATTATACTATAGAAAGATATAATGCTATAATGTAATATAATATAACAGTTAAATTAAACAAATGTATATTTTACAATATGTTTCGATTCATTTCCACATTTATATACATTTATGTATATAGATCTCGTCAGGGTAATATTTGTCTAAAAAATAGACAAATATTTTATGCAAGGACTGCTAAATCATAAAATTGACTGATTTAAAATATAGCTATATTTACATGCCTGAACGTTAATAATTTTTAAATATGATAAATATTAAAATTTCAAATAGGTAACATACATTAAATAAGTAAAACAATTACAACGGTATAAAATGGATTATGAATCTTTAATAATAGTAATCTAAAGATATTTTAATCTGATATTATCACAGCCCATATTTATTATATAAAATCAATATAATAGAATCTATTATAATATTTTAAGAACTTAAGGCGGAGTAGGAAATATATTTTTAATTTCTATATGCTATTATGTAAAAACGAATAAGTATATATTTGATTCGCATACGAAATTCCTTAAAAAAAAATTAATCAATGATACATTAATTCAAAACTTTTTTTCTAAATTCGCCGATGTTAAACATATGTATAAAGTTACGGTTATAATAAACTATATATCATTTCTTACATAAAAATGATAATATATAAATGAATTATTAAAACTTAACTTATTTTTACAGAAGAAAACAAATTAGAGTAAGCCATTAGTATTATGTTTCCATAATTTTTATGTGCATATAAGTTCGAAAGAACAGAATATAATGATATATACTAAATATTATAGGCTTTACAAGAACTATTCATATAGGCATAAATATTCAAAATATATACAAGCATATTTAAGAATCATATTTATCTATGCGTCGTAATGTAAACATTATTCTTAATAATGAACACGTGAAAAGCACAAATTTAATTAGTTTATCAGAGGTAAATATATATATATATATATATATATATATATATATATATATATATATATATATGCATATGTGTATATGTGTATGTATATCTGTATATATATATATATATATAAATACATACACCCATATACATAGTATGAAACTTCGGAATTTTGTAAAATAACCTCCCTAGCTTTCCGATTTGTGTTTCGCTCTTCCCCTCTCTTTCACTCTCTCTATCTTTTTATCTCTGTATGTCACTGTCTCACTTTGTCTCTGTCACTCTTTCTCTCTTTTATAAGTATACATATATATACTAATACACACATAAATAGGCACATCTATTTATATGCACCTGCCTATAAATACAGACACATATATTCATATAAAAGATAAATGCGCACACAATCAAAATACAATACACGCAGAATGCACAGACAAAAAATACACTACATGCACAATGCACAGATGCATGTATATTCCTGGTAACATATAAAAACATACATGCATATACTCATGCAAGCAAATATATACAAATACACGGACTTATACATCGATATATATGCGTTCATATGCATATAAAACTCATACATCCAAGCATACATATAAATGTGTATAGTTATACACATAGTCCCATGTAAATATATCCGCACATACATTCTTATAAATTTACGCACACACCAACACAAGCATATACCAACGCATACACAAAAGAAATACATATAAATGTAAACACCGATAAATTCTAAGTAGGTTCCCTTCTACAAGACATACACACTTTAATCCCTAAAATCCCGCACACATTGTGTGTATATATAATAGCTGTAACCATATAAGCGTGGTTGCCAATGTTACTTAACGGCGGAGAAATAAAGTAAAAGGAAAAATGAAAAATAACCGTCAATATAATCGTACAATTGTAGATACATATAATATAATCTGTACATAATCGACACAGTTCTGTTTACAAACGAGAGTATTCGTTTTGAAGTAAACAGGGAAGATATAACTTGCGTATCCTGGTAGAAAGACACATATATACCAAGTGTATGGCTGCAGAGACATAAATGACTGATATCATTATTCATTATTGAAGATAAAAAAACATGGAAAAATAAGTAGTTAAAGAAACCGTAAATAATCGCACAAATTAAACCTAATTTTCATACTGTGCGTAAGCAGATTAGATAGTATTATATAGGAAAGTTATCTTCATAAAATCCTGCAATCTAATAATAATCTGATTAAAACTATTTATGAAAAAATATCCAGCAGTTCATTACGGCAACGGCCTTGGTGTTGCTCTATATGTGTCTGACGTCGTCTCCACTAACCGAAGGGGTACCCAAAATACACTTTGCAATAATATTTTATTCTCTTAGTTTTACATGTTTACACTTTTATCCCCTTGAAAGTATTCTCCATTTGAAGCAGTGTATCGGTCCAGACGCGTTTTCATCTATTCGAAGCAGTGTTAGGACTCTTTCGAACTGATGCCTTTTAGCGACACCGCCGTTTACTTCTTTACACTTCCACATCAGCTTATTCCGTAGCGCCAGCTTTCGTCACCAGAGATAACCTCCGAAAAAAATGTCCGGGTCAACTTCTAAATCCTCTTTCAGTTCACGACGCGCATTCAGCCGTGACTGATTTTGATCTTCTGTGAGCAAGCGAGGCACACATTTTGCTGTAACTCTTTTCATTCGCAATTCCTCACTCAAAATTCGTTGAATGGAGCTCTGGGACGCCGCACACATATCAAAACAAAAATTTTGTCAGTTACTCTGTTATGTTCCTCCAAGATCAGTTAATGAATTTTCCTGATGTTATCATTAGTTCTGTCGACGGTCTTCCTGGACGAGATTGGTCTTCAAGTCACAAGTGACCATTCCTAACACGTCAAAACCACTAGTAAACATGTTTTGTTTATGACAGCATCCTTGTAAGCTCTTTGAAGCATAACAACTATTTCGGCTGCACTTTTTCCCGACACTAAACAGAATTTCATAGAAGCACGTTTCTTCCTTTCAGACGTCGCAAAAATCGACGAACAAGGGAGAAGCATTACAAAGGAAAGACGTACCAAGTGATAGTACGACTTAGCCCGACGACGCCAGATGGTAGACTGATGCATAACGGTCGCTTCAAGTCTATAGCGGTAGAAGCCTGAACTACAACAGGCTTGTGGCACAGAGAACGTTTCGTTTACTTTTGCGTACCCCTTCGTATGATATAGCACGTCTAACTATTGACGAAGGTTCTCTACATAATTGTTGAATTCTACATTCTACACGTCGAACCGAACTATTGTAAGCCACATTTTTAATAAGACGCTTAATTTCTAACGTATATACAACCGATCATTTACAATTACCCATACACAAATTCCTCGCCGAAACGCAGTTCCGAGGGCTAGTGCTGTTGTGTCTACGCTTGGTTTCATTATTACTATGTAATTTTGTCCCGCGGGTATTTGTTCTACCTGTTGTTTTGATTAAATGACTCTTAATATTTCTGCTAAATAATACAAAAGGGAGTTGATTGGATGGAAACATTTGATATATTTCATCTATTTGCATGTAGTTGAAACACTCATAATTCGATATCATGATTGACATACTACTGTATTAAAATTGGATATTTAGTGCTACCCTGCTATGTTCGAACGTGATGATGAAAGCAGACGAAAGACTACCCAGGAAAACTCTGCTTCCAATACTACAACGTTTCTGTTACCTCTTGAGTCGTGCAAACAACAATAGATTTGTTATTGCTCCTACATATGATATAAACTATGTACTTTCTAAGGCTAATGAGAAGAAGAGGACGCACTATTTCAATATCTTAGAAAAACATAATTGCCCAACAGCTTAAAAAAAAATGTCCAACCTACGATTTTGTTTTGTTGAAGTCAGAAGAAATATTCATTAGGCAGAATGTACATAAGCATAAAAAAAGTATAGGGTCACCCATTTACGTAACACATATGATGCTTTCTAAATGCTAATAGTAACCTTGTCCTAAATGATTTACAGATATAAAATGAACTTTCACAAATATCTTTATATAAACAGCGACATTTAAGTGCATGCACACTGTTGGACACACACACACACATATGTATATATATATATTGGCTGTGTGGTAAGTAGCTTGCTAACCAACCACATGGTTCTGGGTTCAGTCCCACTGCGTGGCATCTTGGGCAAGTGTCTTCTGCTATAGCCCCGGGCCGACCAATGCCTTGTGAGTGGATTTGGTAGACGGAAACTGAAAGAAGCCTGTCGTATATATGTATATATATATATGTGTGTGTTTGTGTGTCTGTGTTTGTCCCCCTAGCATCGCTTGACAACCGATGCTGGTGTGTTTACGTCCCCGTCACTTAGCGGTTCGGCAAAAAAGAGACCGATAGAATAAGTACTGGGCTTATAAAGAATAAGTCCCGGGGTCGAGTTGCTCGATTAAAGGCGGTGCTCCAGCATGGCCGCAGTCAAATGACTGAAACAAGTAAAAGAGTAAAAGAGTAAAGAGTATATATGACATTCATACACACATACATACAAAGATGTATGTGAATGTTACCGAATGGTAAAACTTGTTAGAACATTAGATAGAATATCATGTGTTGTATAGTCGAGTTAGTATTCCAGTGTATCACTGTAAACTTCGTGTATTCTTATGCTGTATATACATTACCAGCGAAGTAGTTGTGCCTTTCTTTTTGTATCTCACCATTTTCGTCCCTGCAACAGCTGGCCTTGCTCTGCTTCTAGGAAGTTGCCTGATACCACACAAAACCTGTAGTGATGTCAGAAAATATATAAGAAGCTAGTCACATAATCTTCTTCCACATTGTAAATAATTTATAAACCCTATGTATATTTTCTTTTATACACTGTATGCATACGCCTTTGCTCAAGTTCTTCCGTATGTTGATTGATTTCAACATCACCTATTACATTTTGGGATAGGTTAGCCCTTATACTTTGGTAAATTTTAATTCTTTTATGGAATCGAATTACTGCATAGATTCAAAGGGGTTTTGTATTTTGTGTTTTTACTAATGATTAATTAATATCACATTTTATCTAATCGATGAACGTTCGTAGGGTATCAAAATATAATTGCGGTATTTCATATATTTTAAATGGTTACAATAGAAAAAATATTCCCTAATAACACTTTGTCGTTGTTCTTTTCCTTCATGCAGTATACTCTTATCATCAAAATGAAATAAATTTTTAAGTCAAGACTTACAAGGATATCTTATCTCCAGTTGTATCATTATATACGGATTTTATTTTTGCTTTTATCGGAAATCATTGATTTTCTCAGTGAATGACTTTCTTAATCTCAATAACCACACAATTCACCTCTTTTCATTTCTCTTCTGCCTACTCAATTCCTCACTATATTAATGCAATTGATTTTATTCAAAAGTGTAAGTTCAATCTTATTGATTTCAATAGGGATGCCAAATATTTTCGATTAACACTAGATTTTGTTTCTTTGTTTGAATGTTTCGTTATTTCTTTCAGTTGCTCATTTATCTCTCATAGTTTGAGGGCAAAACGTGAAAGATAAATGAGTCAAAATCTTGAAATCACATTGTATTTATAAACTGAAACATGATTCGATATGCGATTGCTTACAGCAGCGACAACAGAAGTGAAATGATAATAAGATTAGATACGAGAACATTTATGGAAGTTCATGCTAAGAATAAGAAGTATCTAATTCATGTGTGTTTTGACAAAACTATCTCGATGTCTACGTAACATATTTGTCTGCAACGGTATATCGGCTGATTGATCTTCGAATTGGAATACCAAAAGGTCATAAGGGAGAGATGTCAGTTTTACAAATAAACTTTACAATAAATGTCTTCAGTAATTTAGGTAAATGAATAAACGACTGATGGACGCCCAACAGTCTTCAGTTCATATTCAGAAACACATTCAGATTCCAAATTCCACACAATTATGCATATGAACAAAACTTTTCCTTTACTACAAAATTCTATGTATTATAGGTACCTACAACATATATTCTCAGCTCCATTATATCATTCTACAAAGGATATCCACAGTATCTTTACCAGAACACATACTTTCTCGCAAATTTCAAATTCTTGTTTATCATTATAATCATAGCCGAGTACATTTGAAAACACTTTGGGGTATACACTAACATAATGAATCAATTTAGGAAGAAGGAAACTGTAGAGAATCACGTCGCATGGGTTATAAGTGTAAGCTAAAGGCCCAACCTTGTTGCACTGAGTTGCAATTACAAAATCGTGAGAAGGATATGTGCCTGAGCATATTCAGCCACTTTATACACAACCATATTTTGACACTCGTCCACTTGATTCAAAAGCCGAACATTTCAACATAAAAACCGATGTCGGAGAACATCGTATATGAGCATACAAATCGCTGAAATACAGTCGCGCTCACGCATACACACCCGCAATATCATCTATCTATCAATCTATCTATCTATCTATCTATCTATCTATCTATCTATCTATCTATCTATCTATCTATCTATCTATCTATCTATCTATCTATGTAGGTACGTACGTACGTACCTACGTATCTACCTATTTGCCTATATATCTATATTATTATGCATCGCTTGTCACAATTGCGCTTTGCTTCACTTTAGCTTTGAAATGATGCCACCTTGCCGGCTAGGCGAACATGCTATCATTTTGCCCTGATCGGAAGCTAGTCCGTCACAGTGTTGCCCATTTACATCTACGTGAACAAGGGCAACCAGAAATGAAGTGTAGTTTGCTTAAGAATACGACACGCTGTTCGTTTCCGATCACGCAATCGTGAGTGGAGCAGGCTAAACACTAGGTTGCGTAGCATATCATTACACACGCACACTCACATACACGCGCGCACACACATAAACAAATGTTTATGTGTATATATATATATATATATATATATATATATATATATATATATATATATATATATATGCACATATCTAAATATTAATGTATGTTTTTAAGTTTAGAAATGAAAAAAAAAATTACACTAATCTGATGGGTTACTCTATACTTTTTTTAGAGTACAAATCTATTCTTCTTAAAAGAGAATGATGTTGACAGTGACTTCGAATTTTCAGTCAGATAAGTCATCATGTTGATTAAGAGTAATAATCTTTTGTACTCAAGGTACAAGTCATGAAATTTGGGGGAGGGTGATAGTCGATTATATCAACACCAGTACAACATTGGTACTTAAATCATCGACTCCGAAAAGGTAAAATGCTAAGTCGACCCCGGCGGAATTTGATATCAAAAAGTAGCGATCTGTGAAATACTGCTAAATATTTCGTCCAATATGCTAATAATTCTTATTTCTTTATTGCCCAGAAGGGGCTAAACACAGAGGGGACAAACAAGGACAGACAAACTGATTAAGTCGATTAGAACGACCTCAGTGCGTAACTGGTACTTAATTTATCGACGCCGAAAGTATTTAAGGCAAAGTCGACCTCGGCGGAATTTGAACTCAGAACGTAACGGTAGACAAAATACCGCTAGGCATTTAGAATATTAGAGTGCTAACAATTCTGCCAGTTCATCAATGATAATAATGATAGTAACGAGAACAACAATAACAAAGACAACAACAATATCATTAATAATAGGTATAAAAGATGGGCTACAGCAAATATTCTGCTCAATACCACAGATTTGCTTGTCAGTTGTTTGACCTTAACCGGTTGAGCATGTCCCTTAGTGGCTGACAATATATGCATCTCTGATCACGAGCAGAAGTAGTGGGGGAGCATCATAGCCATGTATTGAGAGGGATTCTTTGGGGTTTGAATAATTCACCTCTGGAAACATGGGTGGTTCTTTCAACATCCTTAAACAACCCTTACTCAGGGACCTTTTGAGCGGGATGGGCTACTCAACCTGAAGAAAATTCTAACTGGGCCCCACCTGCAAGGTCATGTGCTGTTTATCTTGATATGAGATCACCATGTCGCGCACATATGGTTGTGATGCATGTGCCTGGTGTACCCTTATCAGACGGGTAGTCATGATGGGTATATTGGGCTTCGTATATTTTACCCCAGTGTCACTTTGATGGCATGAACTGCTCTCTCACTCATAATAATAATAATATAATAATAATAATAATAATAATAATAATAATAATAATAATAATAATAATGATAATAATGATAATAATAATAATAATAATAATAATAATAATAATAATAATAATAATAATAATAATATATGAATACTCACACACACACTCATATATATACGACTACATGTGTCTGTGTATATATGCATCTATGCGTGTACGTATGTATTCACGTATATATGTATGTATGTACGTATGTACGTGTGTATATAAGTATGCATGTATGCATATATGTATGTATAACGAACATCCAAGAAAGTGAAGAGATCAATTCACAATCAATATTAATTAGAATGACATCCTGGGAAAACTGAAAAAAAGCTACTTTCTTTAATACTTAATAATTGTCATTCTGCTGATAATGGAAATTGAGGAGAAACTGGAATAAGAAAAAGCAAAAAGTGTAATTACTGTGAAAAATGCTCAGAGTGATGGTCTCTATACAGGCAACTACACACATATTTACGCAGAGAGAAACGCATTATGTGTATACTTATGGTCTGCGGAAGGAAGAAGGGGTGTCTTCTTATGGACATATTTTAGTTTTCATCACTGCTCCTTAGAGAAAATGTATACTCCATCCTATCCCTCCCCGACTACATAGATAACTTACTAGTTGACTTATGGTAGTCTACACATTTGGTAGTAAATGGAATTTGAATATATTCGCTTGTCACATCTCGTCATTAATTACATAATTTTTATTTATAATCATGACAACATAAATGAGAAGAAACGAATTTAAGAGCAAATATATAATGCCTCCATGTCACTAATATCAGAATGTAAACACATTCATACTACGTTACTTTTAGCAGCAAAAATAGAGGAAGCATCTGAACTATGCTATTAATAAGAGATGGAATCTGTAAACAATTCGTAAAAGGGTGTGACAGGTGTTTCCTCTCCACATTCTTTTACTGTGCATCATATTATAGAATGATTTTGCATAGAGTATCATTTAACCCGCGGTCATCTTAATCTATATGATTACGTAATTGAGTATGTTACGATGAGCTTCCAAAATTAAAAATATACAATATTGGGCTATATAAACTTTGTAGACTATCGGTTTGCTGAATGAGGAAGGAAACCTGATACGTCTAACCTGATGAGGTAACAATACATCGGGAACGTACGTCCAGCGGTTTCGTCTGTCTTCTTCCCGCATATAAGTGGTATAGAAAAAAATGCGCTTAGACTCTTACTTAGTCCGCAAGCAGATTATATAATTAATTTTGTTTCCATTTCTCTCCTGTCCTGTGTTTGCGTGCGTGTACGCTCAACTGAATTTAATAGCAAAAGCTTTAGATAAATAGATAGACAAGCAGACAGCCAGATAAACACAGACAAGTGCAAATTCGAAGAAATGTTCATATATATATAATGATGTGTGTGTGTGTGTGTGTGTTTGTGTGTATCAGGTCTGTGTGTGTGTGTTTGTGTGTATCAGGTCTTTAGTTTCGACCGGGATCCTATATTTTTTTTCCTTTTTATTATTTTCATGAACAAAAACAGGTTTCTTCGATTTGCTTGAGGACATCATAAAACAACTTGTCAAATATACTGAACGTAAATATCATCTGAGCTTTCAAATGAGACGTAATACAAATTAGTCCACTCAGATTTGTCGTGGAGCGTGTTAAAACAGGCTACACAGGAGCAAACAACAAAAAGAGAAGCAGCTGAGAGATAAGAGAAATGAGAACGTAGATGAACGTTCATATGTACTAATTACAATCAGCTGGAGTGGCATAATTCGTATAACCTAAGGATTTCACTATAGCCGGTGACTTTCATATACTCTATTCAAATTTTCTGCCTTCATTTCCCACTATTACAATCCCTCATCTGCGCTAATCTAAAGAAATTGCACGACCAAGGCCTTACTATTAAAAGATATGATAATGAAGAGTCGAAGACGTGAGATAATTGATAAGGAATACGTGATGGTCACATCACGTATTTCTTATAATAAAAGGTACATGTACACATGCGAATCTACAAAAGTAGATGTCTTTCTGTGAATATGCGTACCCAGGCACTTGACTACTGTTTCCATCTCTCTTCTCTTACTCAGTTTCTCCATTCAGGATTTCGCTGGTGGGTAACATACGTTACTCACTTGCTGACTGTCATTCTGTCAATCTCTCTCCCCGCTCTCTCACTATAATATATAAATATATATATATATATATATATATATATATGTGTGTGTGTATGTGTGTGTGTGTGTGTGTTTGTGTGTGTATGTGTATGTGTGTGTGTGTGTGTCTCTGTGTGTGTGTGTCTGGTTGTAAGAATTTGAATGTCTTTTCGTTTGTGTAAGAGTGTGTCTGTAAGAGTTTTGTGTGTATAGGGAATAGAAATTGTATGCATTGGGTTGTTAGATAATTTCTTTCCCTTTTTAACATGTATATATTAATCCTTATATTTCACCAACAATCTAAACAAATGGAACCTTAATATATTCTCCTTCATTTTCCGTGACTTCTTGCCAACGTTTGACATGAGATATTGCATTCTGACATTAGAAATTTCGGTATTTGAGTGGCAGGATTTACCAAACAAGATATTAAACTCAACGTAGCTGTTGAACGAAACTCCTTGCCGAATCTTTGGGAGCGAACAAAGAAATTGATTATCTAAATATTTTACACTAGGAAAATAATGATCTCCCCGAACTAGCGCTTTAATAGCGTTTTTATTTTGTTCAAATTAGTGACTTAAGGGCAAGAGTTCTCGTGTTGAAGCGTGCTCTGTTGTCGGTCGAGTCGTTTCAGCTCGTGCATTTCATGAGTATAAATATCTGCATTGACAATGTGGCTGTTTCCAAATCTCCTCAATTTCACTAAACCCAGCTCATTGCCTTGTGTGAATGCAGCTTGCTCTTGGCTTGAGATGTTGCTTGCCTGTATGGTAGCAGCCATTCATTCCCCTGTTTCACGTAGGCCCAAAGCCACCATTTTCATTACCGGATGATATGCAGTAAAGAAATCTCTCCTCGTTTATTCAGAGCATAGGACACCCACAAACAGCTAAGTTTTTAGCTTCCCATCAAATGACGATTACGGGACACAGTTTCATGAAAGCATTCTATCTGTTGTGCCAATTGTCTAGTAGTCTGGCGAGGTTCATCGTGGATGAGTTCGTTCAATCGATTCCCATTGGAATGAACAGATGAGCCAAGATGTATACAATCTATGTGGTCGCATTGTCCTTCTTTAAATTGAGAAAACAATTTCTGTACAGTTTTAAGGTAATAGCTCCAACTCTAGAATCTTGATTTGACAACTCTAGAATCTTGATTGAAAGCAAAAAAGAAAAAAAAATGGAGTCCAAAATGCTCTTTAATATACATAGAAGCCCATCATAATATATCTGTATAGGCGTAAAATTAACTAAAATTCCAGAACTGGTAAAAAGGATTATAGCGGGTGAATAGAGTTACAAAACATTGGGAAAATCAAGTTGTCCTGATAATTCAAATAACATTGGACAGAACCAACAAATTATCTCACAACACCATACAGGTCTTATTTTAATAATTATTTCATGATTAATGATTGCTTTGGTCCTTTGGTAGAACTTTTCTAATCCCTACAGTAGAAGTGAGTTCGAGTTCCACGAGAAGTCTTCCATCGCATCTAAGGCAGTAAGTTGACGGAATCGTTAGTATGCCGGGTAAAATGCTTAGCGATATTTCATCCGTCTGGACGCCCTGATTTCGAAGACCACCAAGGTCCACTTTGTCTTTCATCTTTTCGAGGATCGTTCAAATAAGTACCAGTTCAGTTCTGGGATCGATGTAACTGATTTAGCTCCTATCCCTGAAACTTCCGGTCATGTGCCATGATTTGAAGCTAATAATTATTTCACATGTATTGTTTTATGTCTTCAGTGTTCGTAAAACTCTAACTCACCACCCTCTATATGCAGTATCATGTCTCATTTTCGTTATCTCAATTTTCATGTAACTTAGCAACACTAAACGTCATTCTAAGCCTCCTTTTTACACTTCCTATTTCTGGGAGCCCTTCTGATTAATAAAGAATACTATCATTGTTTTTGCAAGGTAATCAGAAATACGTATGTTTTTTGGTCCTTATGCGATGATAACGTGTTGGTAGGCACAACAAATGGTTCTCCGTAAAGAATCAGCAAAAACGCCATAACACTTTTTAATAATTCATGTATATTTTCTTATTTTCTGAGTGGAATTAACGAAACCTGACGTTATAGTTTATATTCTGTTATAGTAAATTCTTTTATTACTATTTTAAATTTAATTTTAAGCTACAATAAAATACTCTATCGTTTCCAATTTCTGATCTGCTTTTCACCTAAGTGCAAAGTGTTACATTTTATTAATTGTCTGCTTTGCTGTGTTATTTTAATCCAGACTGATTAATTGGAGACTTTTATTGGAAGCAGGTGTAAGCCATTTTGTCACCATTTTTTCTGATTATCTTTTCAATGATAATATTTTTTAAAGTGCTTATCATTATAACAGCTTTCACCTTAGTCGCACTTACATATATGTTTCATTTCATATTCAGAGAAAAGAAGTTATTACACTCGTTTATATTTTATGTTGTATTAGTTTTTCCCCAATTATTTTACAATATATATTTGAGTAATATTTTCTTTCACTGTTCGAGTTGATGATGTTTTTGTTTTATATGTTGTTATTGCTGTTGTTCTTGATGCTTTTGTTGATGTTCATCCTCTTCTTCCTTTTCTTTTTCTTGTTGTTGTTAGCACTTCTAAGGTATTTGTCATGCAATGCCTTACTTTTCCATCTATTTCGCAACTCACAGCTTCCATTTGATTCCATTGGTGCTTAAAATTATAGTAATGCCAACAACTGGAATGAAACTGCTTTGACTCTTATCAAATAACGAAACTGGATGCAAATGTAACTCACAGTGCAGTACCTTTAACTGTATTAATATATATATTTAGTATCATCCTGCCAATGTGCTAATTCGGGCATTAATTCTAAAGAGATCGCTCTGCTATTCATTTCCCCACTGAGTGAAATGACAGTATGATCTAACAAATGACTTACTTGCAACAATCACCTGAAAAAGCACATACATGATAGTGATCACACATTATATCATCCCACCAATGTTCTATGAGTGTAAAACTGTCAAAACAATTGTAGTGATTTTAAATAATGAATGTCTTTCTATTCATTTCCTATCATTTATCTATTTACATAAACTTTATGTACACACACACACATACACACACACATGCATACACTAACACATAGACACACACACGCACACACACACACATATATATATATATGTATATATATATGCATACATATACTGACACATACAAACACAGACTCACATATTCAATCAAATTATTCAACAAGTGGAACAGATTTGTGTCCAAGAAAATACCCGCTGAGAAAGACTGCCAAGAAACACGTGTTTATGAATCTAAAATGTTTACTTAAGATCCGTGCCATCGACTCTATTCCTCATTTGTATTATACCTCACTGCAGTACCTAAGCAACATTCTATTTCTTCAATCCGAACCTTACAAATATTTTTCTATATAAAAAATATCGAATGGAGGAAAGATAAAATAGGTGTAATTTGTATTCAAAATGTAAAGATGACAAGATGTCGCTAAGCATTTTGCCCGGCCTGGTAAGATTCTGCCGTGTCGCCGTCTTAGTAGCAGGATAATAAGGATTTCCAAGTTTGGCACAATGGCAGAAATTTTTGCATTTATTTTATGGACCAGAACTTGCGAAGTCAGCCTGGGCAGAATTTGGACGCAAAACGTAAAACCGGACGAAATGCAGTCAAGCAAATTTGCTCGGTGTGCTAACTATTCTGTCATCTCGCCGGCTTTAGTAGAAGAACAATATGATCATGACATCGGTTTCTTCCATAAGGATTAAAGTTTTCAATATAACAATGGCCTCTTTAGCTTTATATGTTTACATATTTGCCACTGTTACCTCGAAAAAGGTAGATCCCATTCAATAATCGTGGAACGTATACGATATGCTACAAACGAATATACAAAAATGTGCTGCTCTAAAATGTTTACAATAATGAGTTGTTCACAGTGTCATACACAAACATGCAGGTTAGACAATGGGAAGTTCAAATTTCCGATATTCAAGCATATATATTTTGAGGCATACTTATATGTATATACACACATATGGCTAACGTGTGTGTATGCCTTTCTACCCATCTGACTGTCTGTCTGTCTATGTATGTATGTACATATCTATCTATCTCTCTGTCTATCTATCTATCTATCTATCTATCTATCTATCTATCTATCTATCTATCTATCTATCTATCTATCTATCTATCTATCTATCTATTTATCTATCTACCTATCTATCTCTCAGTCTATCTATCTACCTGTTTGCCTGTCTCTCTAGTTATCTACTTTATATATATATATATATATATATATATATTCACAAATATATATATGTATTTATAAACATACGTATGCAGAAAGAAAGAGAGAGGGCGAGAAAGAGGGGAGGGAAAGAGAGGGGCAAGAAGGTGTGGCGGGGTAAGGGAAAGAGAAAAAGGGAGAGACAGAGATAAATAGATAGATAGATAGATAGATAGATAGATAGATAGATAGATAGATAGATAGATAGATAGATAGATAGACAGACATATATATAGAAAGAGAGAGAGAGTGAGAGAGAGCATCTTCATCTGTTTAATATGTGCCATGTTGCCATTGCCAATCGCAAGCCAAGGATTTATCCATATAGAAAGACTGACGGAAAAATCACTCCTGTCCGCAATAAGCAACTCGATTGAATTAACATCACATAGGTGGAAAAGACACAAGCTATATACTTCAGCATTTGTCTGGAGAAATTATCGAGAATACTGTGTTTATTTACTTACCTCGTCAAAACAAACAGAGATACACAAGCATATGAATTTTCTTTATATTTGTGAATTAAGGGGCCGGTATGGCTGTGTGATTTGGTTTCCAACCAGAAGGTTTCGAGTTCCATCTCGCTGTATGGCATTTTAGGTGAGTGTCTTCTACTATAGCCTCAGGATGACCAAAGACTAGTGAGTGAATCTGAAGTGAGCCCCGCGAGAATGTGAATACATGCGCGCGCACACAGCAGACGCAACAGAGAAATACAATGGCCATGAGCTTCGGGCGTTGGCAATTATCAAAGGATAACGCACGAAACATTCGGCCCTTGAGTCATTCTGTTGCTTCAGTTAAATATTAATAAATTATTTACGTTATTTACAATTGACTGATATTTGCCTCATCTTGCTTGCTGTTAACACAACGCTTCGGCTGATATACTATCCGGCCTTCATGAGGTATCTTGGGGAAATTTCGAACATGGGTTCTCATTCCTAAGTTAATTTTCGATGTTGTTGTTGTTGTTGTTATTATTATTATTATTATTATTATTATTATTATTATTATTATTATTATTATTATATTATTATTATTATTATTATTATTATTATTATTATTCAGGTCACTGCTTGGTATCGAACTCGGAATTTTTATATATATATATAAATATATATATATATATATTTTTTTTTTTAAATTAACAATTGAGGATAAAATCTTTAAAAGAAATTATCAGTAGTCAGCGTGAAAAACCTCGTAAGAGAAAAAATCTGTAAATTCTTCCTCTTTGAAAATATTCATTTATATTATATTGAGGGAACTACTATTCGTAGATACCAACACGCTAAGAGGGACCAATGCGGTCAAAACTACTAAAAATAAACAAAATTTTACCGAATGCAAAACTTCAAAACACATATTTTAAAAAATAATTCAGTTACATATCACATGTGATTTCGCATTTAAATGCAGAATATGCATTTTATGTTCATCAGTGCAACAAACTCAAGAAATATAAGAGAAAAACATAACATTACAAACTCGATAGCCAACCGTAGAATTCGTCGTAGCATGTCCGAATGTTTATCTTTACATATCTATGAAAATGGCGGGCTTATTCGCAATGCATATATATATATATATATATATACACACATATGAGTGTGTGTATTGATATCGGTATAATTTAAAAAAATAGATTTGGGTAAATGAATAATGATATGTATTATGCATTGTTACGCATATGTATATGTGTATATATAATCTTTTATTTGTTTCAGTCATTTGACTGCGGTTTAAGCACCGCCTTTTTATTGAGCAAATCAACCCCAGGACTTATTATTTGTATGTCTAGTACTTATTCTATAAGTCTCTCTTGCCAAACCGCTAGGTGACGGGGACGTAAACATAGCCATATTGGTTGTCAAGCGATGTTGGGGGGACAAATATAGACACACAAACATATACATATATATTATATATATACATATATATATATATACATATATATATATATATATATATATATATATATATATATATATATTATATATATATATATATATATATATATATATATATATATATATACCACGGGCTTCTTTCAAATTCCGCCTACCAAATCCACTCACAAGGCCTCGGTCGGCCCGAGGCTATGGTATATATCTATTATTAATCTTTGATCTTTAGTAATGATTATTATAAACAATTAATATAATGCAATATACAATATTATTTCGTATTTGACTATCTAGCCATAGATAAATAGCGTGCTGTTTATCTATGGGTACGTAGTCAAGTACGAAATAATATTGTATTAATTGTTTAAATAGCGTGCTGTTATTATCATAATATGCATTTTTAATAATGTGAAAGAATGAAAGATATTTTTCTTATTTCACCATAGTTCTCTTAAGTATTTTTAAAATACCTTTTAAAATATTGTTCCTGGTATTTAAAAAAAAACTTAATGTGCTAAGATATATATATACATTAAAATACTTAATAGTATACAAATATGTTTTATGGCCGTTATATTAATTTATTTTTCACATTTTATTTTCGATTTTACATTTTTGTTTTTGTTTTTAATTATTGACGCCCACGCTTATACTATATTATATTATGTTATACTATATTATATTATATATTATTATATTATGATATTATAAGAAAATACTGTAATATTATATTGATGAATTTTAATTTTTGAAATATCAGCTGCATATCTTTACGTTCTGGGTTCAAACTAAGCCAAAGTCGACTTTGTCTTTCATCCTTTCTGGGTTGATAAATTTAGTACCAGTGAAAAACTGGAGTTTTTGTAATCCCTCCCCTAAATTTGAGGCGTTGTGTCTATGTATATATATGTTTCATTTTAACAGGTATACTTACCAAAATTACATAGAAAATATCTTGAAATACTAAAGAGTAAATCTATACAATAAAATCGACATTGGCTTCATCCACGACCTCCAATCAACTTCGGAACCTCCTGCAACCATTCTGGATAATCTCCTTGTTAAAGTTCGTATAATCAATGCCATCAGTTCATCTTTGGAGTTACAAGGATTGGTCACCACTCCCCACACATAATAATCAAGAGAGTTGCAGTCTGGGAAGTTAGTTGGCCTGATATTAGGGGTGATGTGGTCGCAGAAATTGTCTGACAGCCATGAATGTGTTCTCCTGTTTGTGTAGCAATGTGTAGAGTCCTGTTGCCGGACACAGGTTCTTCCAGTAACCGCCCTCTTGACCCAGAGCTGCAATATCTCCTCCAGGCATTTTGTAGAAGCCTACGTGTTGTGTCCGAGGCCGTATGGGAAGATGAATGGAGGCATAAATTCGCCATCACTAGCGAAATCTCCAAACACCATAATGTTGATTGGATGTTTGATTTTTATCTCTCTCGGTACATGTTTTGGGGACATGGCACGCCAATGATTGCTCTGTGTGTTCACTATATGTTCATATTGTAACTTCCATCGCAAATGCCGAGCAGTATAGCATGTCTTTTACAAATTTCTGGCGGAGTGAATTGCGTCTTGGTGTTGTTTTTCTCATTGATGGTGCCTAACTGAACCTAATACATTGTGTAGACGACAAAAAAAAAATACATGTGCAAGTGCGAAGTATGAAATATCATATGGCGACAATTTACGCATCGCAGCCTACATATATAAGGAACAAGTACGGTAGTCGCTTCATTCAGCTAATATTTCTCCATCGTCTAATGGTTTGAAAGAAGCAAACGATCAAAGATGTAAGACAGAGACGGCGAATTATGCGGAAAGCATTAGCAGAGTTTACTATCCATACCCATAGATATTTTGGTTGATATATAAGAGGAATCACTGAGAAGATACCTCGAAAATGGTCGTCCCTAAAAGGGGTGGAATTGTGACTTTCTTGGTTAGTTCTATCAATCAATGATCTATTTCATCAAAAACTAGGTAAATGAATATGGATCGATCACATAGTGTTTCAGGGATTATGTATGTATATATATAAACACATATAATATATGTGTGCGGGTCTGTGATTGAGTATATCTGTTATCTCTATCTCTTCCCATACGCAGACACACACTCACAAACACACGCAGTCACACACACACACACAAATTTACATACAGACTAACATTTCGGTGAAAGCTGTTTAAACCAAATCACCTGTAAAGAAACGAAAGAAAGATAAAAAAAAATTAGGTTTTTTATTTCACTTTTTTATTTGAAAATTTTGAGAGACAATTTCCAACCGGAGATCGATTTTCGAAGCTGAAATCTCTAAAAAAAATGACAATTGAACCGAAAATATTCTTTTTGATTTTATTGTTACGTAATTTTCACTTGTGATGTTATCATATATATACATGCATGCGTATTCACATACATAAGTATATATATATATGTGTATGTATCCCTGACCTCTGAGCGTGCGTATCTGTGTGTGTGTGGTTGTATATATATATATAATATATATATGCATATATACATATATGGAAAGGCTTATACATACACACACATATATATATATATATATATAAACACATACATACATGTTTATATGTATATATGCACAAATATATATCTGCGATAGTATGCATTTGTGCGAATTCTTAGCTACAATTACTTTTTCAAATGTAAGCGTACAAAAAAGAATGCAGTAGATAAATCTACGAACTCGGGCTGCATAGATATAGTGGACTTACGTAATACATTATGTGGAAATTTATTAAATCGTATTGGCTTATAACACACCTCTTCTTGTGCATGCCATAACACACATATCTTTATTGTGTTTATTTAGTAAATTGTTTGAGTTTGCTAAGGGACCTCTAACGACTCACACATTCAAAACCTCACAAAAACGCTCCCAGTATTTTGGGGCAAATCATATAAGAAATCTTTAAAAACTGTATAATAATCATGGATTTACTCTGCTGGGGGACTTGTGAATCTAAATCAAGTCTTAAAGGACTCATGCCTCTGTAATCAATTGCGTTAGTTCATGTGATTTACTGAACATACCATCAACGTCATTCCGTAAGTCCCTGTGTAATCCCTCGTATGTTATCTTCTGTATCAATGGCATATAACTGCGCTTTGCTTATAATAAGTGCAGTGCATCGAAATATCAGGTACTATCACCGTTTGCGTAGCATTTAGCCTCAAATCCTATAATACACAGACCAGATTAGCCATCAACTATGCATTGGTTCATCCCATAATTAATGTGGTTTCTCATACTACTGTTAGTTTTCAAAATTAAGAAAAACAAAGTTTTTTTTTTAATCTGAAATATACTCTGCTCCATTTTCTACCATGCTCTTCCATCTATCTGGTAGAATTGCAAAGCCCCTCTTTCAAGATTTGACCGTGACGAAAACTACTCCTCCAACACTATTCGGACACACAGAATTCATCATCATTATCATCATCCTCATCAACATAATCACCATTATCATTATTATTATTATTATTATTATTATTATTATTATTATTATTATTATTATTATTATTATTATTATTATTATTATTATTAATATTATTATCATCATTATTATTATTATTATTATTATTATTATTATTATTATTATTAGTATTATTATTACATTTATCTCTCTATCTCTCTATCTCCTTTTGTATATATATATATACATAATTCAAATTTTTCCATCCAAATGATTTGGAAGACCGCGGAATAAATGATAATCAGATGGGATAATGTCCGGTGAATATGCCTCCTTCTCTTGCACTCTCCTGTCTTTGAAAGAATATTTAAGAACTTTTTCTTCGCCCATTCCCTTCCGGTCATTTCAATGTGTGATCGCGTGTGTAACGTTGGCGATTTTCTTTGTCCGTCTTCCCTTCTTTGGACTTCTTTTTTTTTCTACATTTCTGACGAAGAGCTCTGCTCGCAATGTTAAATCTTCCTTCTTTCTGTCCTTTCCTGAGTGTCCAATAACACTATACTTATTCCACATCCTTGCGTTGTTGTGTTTTCTCTCTGTTCATGTATGGATTAACGATACGTACATACATATATAAGTATATATATATATATATATATATATATATATATATATAAGTTTGTGTGAGTGTGTGCGTGCGTTTATGTGTGTGTATGTACATATATACATACACACACACACACATATATATATAATATATATATATATAATATATATATATATATATATATATATATGAGATATGGTATGAATCTTGCCGGTGGCTGCTCTATTCTATGATTTAACTACTTCTGGTTAACAATTTCTGCATTGAAACAGGTCGACTTGAATATATTAACAATTGCAGGGATAGTAAATAGTTCACAATTGAAATATCATAAGTGCATTCAAATTATTTAACCCGTCCAACTACATATGAAAAGTATAATTTGATATTTTTCAACAAATTCTGTTTCACGGTGATTCTTGTATATTTTTTGCATCAATCACTAAATCAAAATTTAAACCTCTTATATTCCGCCAGAATATTCAATGTTGCGAATCCTTATTTCTTCCCAACAATATTCTCAATTAAAGTACGTCAAAATAAGTAATGAGACAGTTGAATCCAAACACAAACTCTTTTTTGGTCTATATTGAAAAGGAAATTTAATGCAATTTTATTTAATAAAACTCTCGATTCGATCTACAAAATAATGTTTGTGGTGTGAAATATTGGTTACGAATATTTATATATATATAGGTATATATTCTTCATAGATTTGGCCGTGATAAAGCTGTAACATTTCTCTCGGTCACACACCTTTATATACACATCTATCTATCTATCTATCTATCTATCTATCTATCTATCTATCTATCTATCTATCTATATCTATCTATTTATATATATATATATATATATATATATATATATATATATATACATATATAATATTAATTAGAGACAAAACCACTATTTTGCAAATCGAACAAAGAAAGACTTAATCCAATACATAAAAAAAATTAATATATATTAAATAAAATTAAATTCGCCACTACAATTGTTTCGTGTCTCTTCTAAGGACATTCATCAGGTGGATTTCAGATCTAAAAATAATCAATATTTTAAGATATAAATTTAAAATGACTAAAACTCTAAATAATATAAATTTATCAATGAAAAAATATATATATATAATCTATATATAATCTATATATAATCAAGAACTAAAATAACCTCTATAACCAATTGAATATAAAGAAACCTAGTGTTTAAGTTCTCATATTTAAAGATGAAGAATCTAATTTCAAAAAACAAAAAATAAAAAATAAAAATAGAATATATATACACACATGCTCATACACATATATCTAAGTATATATAAACATATCTAAATACATACACTAACTCACACATCCATATATATATCTCTATACATAAGCATAACCATCTAGGCAACGATAAATTAATAAAGTAGCCGTACATACAACCCTCATTCATAAACACACTCACTCTACATGACAACCACACATTCAGCAGCCGCATATACTCAACCACAACAACATAAACATTTCATTCTTAGCAAGAAACTACCAAATACCATATACCACATATATACAAGAACCATACATAAATACTTAAAACAAACACACACCCACACATATTCCAAATACCACATGCATGCAACAAACATACAGAAATACGCAAACAAACACACACACACACACATTCACACATACATAAACACTCAAAAGAAAACAACATTTCTACACATAAATAATGCACACCCACACACACACTCACACACAATCACTCACATACAACCGCACTCCTACCGCCACTCCTACACAGAGGAGTAACAAATTCAGCAGATACATACACTCAGCCACATACATACAGTAACATTCCCTACTCAGCAATATACTATTAAAAACCCCAACATTACTCTAAAACTAATTTATGAATGTGAATAATAACTTATATAGAATTATTCTATTATTAAACATAACCTAAACGAACCTATCTATTCATCAAAGTATGTCTAAGTTATTTAATAATTAATAACAAAGAAAAGTACGATAAATAGAACACTACATAAACAACAAGATTAACATAAGGAGAATATATTATTATTCAAAAGCTTATACATATTAAAATTACAATTAGGAGAACTTAAAAAAATACATACCTTCTATTCAATTTTAAGTTATGAAGTGAATTTAAAAGTCTAACTGTTACAGCGTTTACAAAATTACGTTACCATAGAACTAGAATATATTTTTAATAAATTCTTTGCGCGTGATGAACGAACGTTATTTTAAAGATTATGAATGGAATAGAATGGAATGATATGTTAATCAACGTAAATAGACTAAATTTACTACAAAATTCTTTAATAAAACAATCATGATAAACGAAACCCATACATACAAATATAATGATAAAACCTCCCTTTACCATACACATTAACAAACCTATATAGCAATGCCCCTAATCTATACATTCACACACAAATACACACACATATAACACACACCCACAAACATATACATATACCCACTCACACATACATATACATACGTACAATACTCGATATATACACCGATATATTCACACCCACACCCATACAGATAAATAAATAATTATATATACATCCATAAATATAAATATATATATATATATATATATATATATATATATATATATATATATTATATATATATATTATATATATATATATATATACCCTCACACATATCATCAAATACACATATATATAAAAATACACACATTCACAAAAAAAAAATAAATATTTATTATATGTATATATGAGTGTGTACACGCAAACGGGTGCAATCTCACGCACATTCAAACATGCATGTATACAAGTGCATACACAAGCACATGCATTTACATAGCACTCATGCACTCCCGCATCTACACATGCACTTGTACACGCGCACACATGCACACACACCCATGCACATGCATATTCACGGACACCCTCCTAAACATCTAAATGTACGTATATATGGCTACAGACAAAACCCAAATAAAAATAAAACTACCATGATCAACATACCAAGTATAATACATGGGGACTGAATTTACTACAAAATTCTTTAATAAAACAATCATGATAATCGAAACCCATACATACAAAAATAATGATAAAACCCCCCTTTTTACCAAATACACAATACACACAAATACACACACCCACAAACATATACATATACACACTCACACATACATATACATACGTACAATACTCGATATATACACCAATATATTCACACCCACACCCATACAGATTAATAAATAAATACATATACATCCATAAATAAATATATATACATTCACACATATCATCACATACACACATATATAAAAAATACACACATTCACAAAAAATAAATAAATATATAAATATTTACTATATGTATATATGAGTGTGTACACGCAGACGGGTGCAATCGCACGCACATTCAAACATGCATTTATACAAGTGCATAAACACGCACACTCACTTACATAGCACTCATGCACTCCCGCATCTACACATGCACTTGTACACGCGCACACATGCATACACACCCATACATGCATATTCACGGACACCCTCCTAAACATCTATATAAACGTATATGTCTACAAACTATACCCAAATAAAAAAATAAAGCTGCCATGATCACCATACCAAATATAATACAAGGGGATTGGAAACATTCACAATATAGGGAACTACCATACAAAAACACCCCTAAACACCTAGTGGCTCCCATTCATCCAAATCAACCCGTAACAAGTTATACCCATATAAGCCATAAATTAATATTATATTATAATAAATTAATAAATTAATGTAAATAAACAAATCTAAATACGTACATACACAAACAAACCTATATAGCAATACCCCACCCTATAAACTATTTCCCACACCCTCACATCCCAAACTAAAACTAATATTCAAACAAACCAATTCCGCAAAAAATATAGTACAACCACATCACGTATACACAATATAATAAAATACCAAATTCACATCTGCACATATACATATATACACATATACACATACACATACACATACACAAATACGTATATACACACACACACAACTACATACAAATACATATACATACACAAATACACATATATACTCACATACTTATATACATACACATATGTACACACACCTACAACACACACTTATACATACATTATACATACTAAACATACATACAATACTCGATATATACACCACTATATACACGCCCATTTCCATAAAATAATATATATACACATATATACATATAATATATATATATATAATAAAATAAAAAATATATAAAATAAAATAATTCTAATATAAATAAAATTGTAACTTACCAGACTCAATATTCCATAAACAGTTTTATATTAATATACATTAATAATAAATTAATTAATACAAAGAAATACCATTTATAGCCTAACTATAATTAAAACCTAAACTACATAACTAAAGAATTATAATGGTACTCTAAACACATAAAATTTATATACTATAATAACCTTTAATAGGGAGCTATTAATGCTATTAAATAATTATTATTTATCATGAAACTTATTATATAGGTAAAGTAACCTATGTCTGCATTTTATTTTGCGCTCTTCACCTGTATTAAATAAATTATCATACTTATAAAATAAAATTTCCTTAAACTCATTAGAGCATAAATAACAAAAATTCGCTCCTATAGTATATGATTTGGTTTTACAAATTATTTCCCAAGTTAAATTATAATTAATATTTTGTGATTTAAGTCTCCAAATGTACTTGCAAAGTCCAGTGGAGTTGATTAAGTTTTTATTTTTAAAAGAATTCAGATGTTGTGCGATTCTTAATTTTATTTTAGAGGAAGTAGACCCTATATAAATCGCTTTTGGGTAATTATTATTTTTAAAGTTATTATCATGTAATGTAACTATATATATGTGTGTGTGTGTATATATGTCGATATATATACAAATATATACATATATGTCGATATATATACAAATATATACATATATGTATACACACACAAACACACATATATCATCTTCTTAGGTTAGTGTTCTGTAAGGCGCCGATTGTCTGATCTTAGAAGATAAGACTCATGGTGCCCCCCCCCCCTCCACCAGGCTGACGCTCTGGGCTTCCACGCTGGGCGTTGTTTGTGTATATGTATGTACATATTTAAATACATATATGTATGTATGTATGAATTTATATATATATATATATACACTATTAGTATAATATTTATGTATACACATATATACAGATATATCATATGTATGTATGTATGCATTATTACTGAATTAAATACAGTTATACAATATTGATTTTCTGCTCATTTTTCTTTTGGAAGTATTGTGGTTCCAGTGTATTTTTCTGCCAGTTTCATTGAAATGAAGTTTTACATTTCTTAGTTCTTCATTTGAGAAAAAATAACAGCTTCTAGTTTACTGCATATATATATATATATAAAACATTACGACTTTGCAAGCGTGGGTGTTTATTGTTTTTTATTGTATGCAAGTTTGTGGAGGTGGTTGTAGCTGTTGTCTTTTCTTGCTTGACAATCTTGGTGATGTTTGTAGTGGCGTGATGCATGGATGTAGAGTTATTGTTGCTTTTACATGTCTTTGTATTTGTGTTGATTCTGAAGTTTTTGTTGTCGTTGCTGCTATATTCTTATCTTCCTGCTTAACTGTAGCAGGTAAGAGTAGAAAACAATTTTCATAATATTTCTTCCGAAGAAAACCTTTGCTCCCTTGATTTGAAAAACCATAAATCTTAAAAACACACCATCAAGAACATGAAGAATAACAGCAGCAAGAATAACAACTACAACAATACAACATCAACAACAACAATAATATATATAATAATAATCCTTTCTACTATAGATAGAAGATCTGAAATCTTTGGTGAAGGGACTAGTTGAATACATCGACTCCAGTATTTCACTGGTACTAAATTTATCGACCCCAAAATGATGACAAGCAATCTCGATGTTTACGGAAGTTGAACACAGAACGTGGAAACAGATGAAATGCCACTAAGCATTTCGCCCTGCATGCTAAGTATTCTCCCAACTAGCCGCGTTACTATTACTACTACTACAACAGCAATAACAACAACAACTACTACTACAACTACTACTACTACCACTACTACTACAAAATAATAATAATAATAATAATAATAATAATAATAATAATGATAATAATGATAATACTAATAATAATCATGATAATTATAATAATCATCATAATGATTATTATTATTATCCTTATTGTTATTATTGTTATTATTATTATTATTGTTATTATTATTATTATTATTATTATTATTATTATTATTATTATTATTATTATTATTATTATATCATTATTATTATTATTACTATTATTTATCCATCCAAATTTATGGAACAACGATATTTCCCTACAGAACAAAAAGGATGTCGACGAGGCTCATCTAGATGCAAAGGCCAAGTCTTACTCAATCGCATGATCCTTGTGAACTGCCATAACAAACGCAGAAATGTCAGTTCCGCATAGATTTATTATAAAAAGGCAGTATGCTACATTCATAGATCTTGAAATTGTTGGATGTCTTCAAAATGTTTCCTGTGATTTCAAACTTCCTGAAACACAATATGTCAGTGTGGAGTACGAATATCCAATTATAACAATTTACTGGAGTACTGACCACAAAAAATATTAATATCAACTACGGTATTATTGTTATCACTATTATTATTATTATTATTGAGTGAGAGAGAGCAGTGCATGCCATCAAAGTGACACTGATATACGAAGCCCAATATACCCATCATGACTACCCGTCTGATAAAGGTACACCAGGCACATGCATCACAACCATATGTGCGCGACATGGTGATCTCATATCAAGATAAACAGCACATGACCTTGCAGGTGGGGCCCAGTTAGAATTTTCTTCAGGTTGAGTAGCCCATCTCGCTCAAAAGGTCCTTGAATAAGGATTGTTTAAGGATGTTGAAAGAACCACCCATGTTTCCAGAGGTGAATTATTCAAACCCCAAAGAATTATTATTATTATTATTATTATTGAGTGAGAGAGCAGTTCATGCCATCAAAGTGACACTGGGGTAAAATATACGAAGCCCAATATACCCATCATGACTACCCGTCTGATAAAGGCACACCGGGCACATGCATCACAACCATATGTGCGCGACATGGTGATCTCATATCAAGATAAACAGCACATGACCTTGCAGGTGGGGCCCAGTTAGAATTTTCTTCCGGTTGAGTAGCCCATCCCGCTCACACGGTCCCTGAATAAGGTTTGTTTAAGGATGTTGAAAGAACCACCCATGTTTCCAGAGGTGAACTATTCAAACCCCAAAGAATCCCTCTCAACACATGGCCATGATGCTCCCCCACTACTTCTGCTCGTGATCAGAGATGCACATATCGTCAGCCACTAAGGGACATGCTCAACTGGTTAAGGTCAAACAACTGACAAGCAAATCTGTGGTATTGAGCAGAATATTTGCTGTAGCCCATCTTTTATACCAAGACAAAACAATGTACATGATAACACTTCCAATCAGTTAAGATCAGAAGCCATGAGAGCCACTGCCTGGTACTGCATCAGGGCACTTATTTTTATTATTATTATTATTATTATTATTATATTATTATTATTATTATTATTATTATTATTATTATTATTACAATGGCAACGAAGCACAAGGCGTCCAAATAATGAAAGAAATTGGAACTGGAGCTCACATTATCAGCCTGCAGAAAAGCACAATACCATATTATGTAAGAACACTAAGAAATATTCTTGAGATTTCAGGAGACTTGTCACTAATAACAAGTTAAATAAATCCTAACTAAATTAGCATATACTCGCGTAATAATAATAGAGGCAACAAATCTCAGGGCTAAATGCAGTGGGTAAAGGCGTGTTAAAATATTTTGACGTGGACGACAAATAGTGAGAAAAGAAGGTGAGAATATAAAATCCTCTTAAGTACGAAATTGCCCAACTATGGAAAATGCAGAATATGAAGATAGTGCCAACTAAGGTCGGGTTTTTGAGGACAGTATCGGACGGGATCAAGAGGACTACAAACGAAATCGGAATAGAGTTATTTAGCGAGCATTTAAACCAACTAAAATATAGCTATATGGAATATATAAGAGCCTTGAGGAATCATGTACAGCTCTTTATGATCCAAACTACTCTTCTAAAAGAGGAACATTTGTTTTAATTTCTCTGTAATTCATTCTTAATGACCTCCAACGTTTTCCAGCCAATCTCCTTGCCCGACCTCCTTTCCAGCTCCGTGAAATTATTACGCCAACTAAATGTGATGCCTTGAAAGTTCCCTCCGTCGTCAGATGCTGGTATTAATAATAAATCAATTCCATTTGTAATTGCTTCAACTGCAACTCTTACGTTTCTCCGACAAATCGTTCGCCAAAACCAATAGTAACAGCATAAATTGTCTTCACACCACGAGATAAATATGTTTTTACTATCTCTCATTTTGTAAGCTACTCTTTTTACTTCTGTTTTTACCACCTTCTGTGCAGAAACCTTACTACCACGATGCACCACCCATAACTCACAATATTCTCATCGTATAGAATTAGAATAGTATAATCCAATCCCAAAATTATATAACTCATATGATATAGTATACCTACCTGAAAATGGATATATAACACATCACATACGAAATATAATCTAAATAAATAAATAACAGTACTCGTACAATACAGAATTTTCACTACTAAGAGAGAAATAAATAACAGTACTCCTACAATACAAAATTTTCACTACTAAGAGAGAAATAAATAACAGTACTCCTACAATACAAAATTTTCACTACTAAGAGAGAAATGACTAAAATGGCAAGATGATGAATATAACAAACTCTACAGCAACTCAAATCTTATGCAGCATCCACACAAACACAATTTTATACGTGAACAGAAAACAATGTGTCACGTATTGAGGGAAAACAGATATGCACCTAGTGATGTTGTATGAAGTGGAAAGGGATTTTGAATATTTGATGACATTAAAAATTATTTCTAATATAGGCACATGTCCATAAATTTGTTGGGAGGAACTTAGCCTATTAATCTGTTACAGTATTTGACCAGCGCTTGATTTTATCGACACCAAAGGAACATCAGAGCTGCTGATGAGTTGTTTTCAACTATCTTTCAAGTTGGGACGTAAGACGTCGTTGCTAAATGCCATTGGGAATTTTGTTCGATGCTGTAACGACTATAAACTATATCAATACTATGAAGGATATATAGGAATTACTACATGTTATTTCCCTATAGTATACTTATCATCGTTCCTTATTATGTAACAGCCTAAACAGTTTCGCTCGGTGAAATTTCAAATACGGACTGTATTCCGTCGTCTCTATTTTCTTCGAAGCTGCGTCACTGCATCATATTAACTATTGAAATATAAGTTGACCACACAAGTAAAACATAACATTCATCATTGTAACAGCGAATCATTTCAACCGGGATAACGGAATATTGCCAGTAATAAAAAAATAAATGAAACAAAATAAAATATGACTAATAAATGGGAACAACAACGGTGTTATATATTTTCCATGAATTAGAATTGATGGCAGGTTGATAATTAAGTTATAAATTATAATCGAGAGATATATAAGAGAGACTGTGGTACTGGACATTGACAAATTGAAGCAGCGGTCAAATTATACGGGATAGCTGACGCTTGCAACATTTTTATGTATGAACCTCTGGAATTTTCTATTGCATTGACAAGAACGATTCTTTTATTTCTGTAATTGCTATTAAATATGTTACTTAGTTGGATTTTCTTGGTAAGTGTCTTGAATGCAAATCGTGTGTTGAAACCGAATTATATGGTGCAAGTGTTATGATAACATTTTGAAACACATACGTCTGGTTATATTTACATATTTTATTTCCGTGACATTATGCAATACTATTGCAAAATATATTTAAAAAAAAGGAAATACAAATGTGCGTTAAACGGTGTAGATTATTCACCCTCCACACAAACTGTTGTGTACATTATTATTTGGAAAATGAATCCTTTAGAGAGTGAAAGATCAATATTTGTACAACTGACTATCTCGAAGAGACTAACTTTACGGATTGTTGCAGAAGGTGAAATTGAGATAACCATATTATCAGTTCATTACAGTTTGACTAATGTCAGGTTAGGCTTCGACAACGTTATCTCATAAATTATGAGCATCTCAATAAATCTTTATGTAGCATATTCTTTTATTCTTTCACTTGTCTCTGCCATTCACTCTGGTTATAGTTGGCGAACGCCTTCAGAAGTGTAGTCAATGAATTCATACAAATTATTTCAGTTCGTATTTATAGTATGTGTTCCTTTTCACAAATCTTTGGGCCATGATTTCATAGGCAATCCAATACTATTTGTTTTAACTTGAGAGGCAATATATAAATCACTCAAACGTACACATACGTGGAGATGTATACATGCAAACACACACACACACACACACACATATACACACACACACACACACACACATATACACACACACACACACACCTCTAAGGATCGGTTAAAATGTTTATAGGTTGCCCAATAGAATATTTACCAAATAAGATTTATACTTCAACATAGTCCCGCTTGCGGTCCACACACTTCATCCACCTCTGTTTTAACGCTTGCATCCCATTGGTGAAGAAGCTTTCACGCCGTTGGTCAAGAAAAGTCATCAATAGCAGATATGACATCCTCATCACTGCTTGACTGGTTCCCTGCAAATTGTTTTAGTTTTTTCATCGTAACGAAGAGATGATAGGCAGATTGAAACAATTCAGAAGAGTAGGGAGGTTGATTAACCATTTCAGAGCCACAATCACGCACAACAGCTATTGAAAGCAAAGACGTCTGTGCTGGAATATTTTCCTGATGAAATAAGATCATTTTTGTCAGTTTTCCTGGGCGTTTTGTCTTGATAACCATTTGTAAACGTCTCAGCAAGTTGTCAGTGTACCCTGCATTGATAGTGTGGCCGATTTGGAGATAGGCAACAAACACGATGCCATCTGCATCCTCCAAAATATCTACAGATGAAATGACCTTGACCTTTCTGGAACTGGTGACGATAGGTGTTCCCACTTCTTGGAGTGTCTTTTTGTCTGGCTTAAAGTGATGGACTTAACAATCATCCTGGTTTAGGAAACGATTACAGTCTCCCGCGAGATGGTCAGTCTGATGTTCTTCCGATCAAGCAGCCACCAAGCAGAAATCTTCGTAAGGCCAAGCTCTATGTGCAGTATTGTCTACTCTCTCAAGTCATATGCTAATAGGATTGTGTATTTGATGGATAGACAATCGAGTATCGTCTATCTGCATGTGATGAACGCGGTTAACGTACTCCTCGGTTGGCATTTGCAGGACACCCATACATTGGGTCATCTTCAAGACTCTCCCTTCCACTCCTAGATTAAGCTGCCCACTTTTGTACTGTTGATGAAGCTGGAGTGACATTATCTAATGTAACAACCATGCTAGCAACAATTTCATTAGGAGTAAACCCTTTCTCTGCATGAAACCAATTCTTTTTCATTCTCAAGAGAAGTCATTAATATATACTTTTGAAGTCTTCTTTGAGCAGTCAGATATCAGTTTACGGGGACAGAAACAATGTAGTTAGGAATGATTGTTTACGCCCAGTTTTGTGTGCCAGATTACCTCCACCGTTCCGCAAAAGTCGGACCAGGGCTAGAGCACAGGTCACTTGCCGAAGATTCCACGTGGTAGGAGTGAAATCTTAACCACGGCATTTTGACTGCATCTATCAGAAAATTAATAAAGCAACATGAGGAGATATTTTGTTGGAAGAGAATCCACTTCAGACCGCTCGATAGAAGAAAATCCATGAATGTGATTTATATAGCTCATCGTTTTTACTGGTTTTTAAAACAAATAAATTGTGTGAAAAACATAAAACTTCAGGGCTAAATCGTAAATATGTCGTTAGCTTCAATCAGTCTTCTAATTTTGAGGTAGACGGTGTCTTTCAGCTCGTTTTCTTTCTGTAACAGCTTTTTCAATGACAACCTAGCTAGGAATTGTTCAAGATAAGAAACGCGGAACTCTGGTACTAAAGCAATGTATTTCTAGAAACAAAATTCTGTAAAATAAACACAAATAACTCCAGCTCAATACGATGCCACAATTTAAGAGTAACTGTTTATTGGCTTATATAATACTAATATCCTCCAACGCATATTTCGTTGGTAATCATCAAAGCCGTTTTCCATTAAAGCAGAGACATGGAATTATATTCGGTGAATACCACATTCGAATTATTTCAATAAATTTTACTGTGAAACTTGACCGCATGCACCTCTGAATAAAGGGTAATCACGATATGCGTTTGATTAAAGAAAATTCCTTTGATTATTATATCTGCAGAATTTTGTACAAAAGGAAGAAGTTTTGTAAAGAAAGACTCACAAACGCTACCGAAAGTTAAATCCAATTTACTCGTCTAATTGCTCAAGATCGCTTTATTGTGCTCTTTGTTAGAAATGTAAGATACGGAATCTGGTGACTGGGAGTTCATATATACACACTATAAACACGCGCACGCACACACACGTACAAACCCGGGCACAGGCCTATATATAAGTATAGCTTTTACCTTTTCTCTTTTAGTTTTTCAGTTATTAGGCTGCGGCCATGCTGAAGTATCATCTTGAAAAATTTAGAGTCGATTAAATTGACCCCAGCACTTTTCTTCTTAAACCTGGTACTTATTCTCTCGACATCTTTTTTGCGAAACTACTAGCTTAGGGCGACGCAAACACACCAACACCGGTTGTCAAATGATGCTGCTGACAAAGACACACACACGCGTATATATATATATTGAGGATTATTATTTCTAATCTCCATAAAGGAGACTAAGGCAGCAGTACTGGGTATTAATAGATATCGCCAAGCTAGCATGTCAGTCCTTATCAATAAGGAGTAGCCGAACCCAGTAGGGGGAACCTGATGACCGCACCCTGTTCGAAGGTTGTAATGGACACAGCTCTCTGTGTACATAGCTAGCTAGAGGTGATAGTCTATTGGAGCTAATCAACGGCAGCATTCGTCCTATTTTTCTGGAGTGCTATGTTATCTTAGCAATTACTATTAATACTCAGTACTGCATCCGTAGTTTCCTTTAGGGAGATTTAGAAATAACAATATTTTCATTTTTGAAAACCAGTGAATGTGTTCTACTGAATGTATATAAAAAAAACATTCGAGCATTCGGCTACAGCACATTGAAAATACCCCGGAAACCGTTCTGTGGCTGTTGCACCAGCAGTGGAGAGCTGATGTCCTACCCTGTTTGAAGGTGATAATGGACACAGGTTTGTTTCAGATAGCTAGATAGAAGCTATTGCCTCTTGGAGCTAATCAACGGCAGCATTGGTCCTATTTTTGTCGACTTCCATGTTAGCTTGTCAATAACTATATATATAGTGTATATTTCGCTTAAAATTAACCTTCACTGAAAGTATCGCTCGCTCGCGATGTTTCGCTTAAAATGTCGTTAAACATTTATTTTCCTCAAAATGACATTGCTCAAAGTGAGTGGTACTCGAAATCTCACTTGGTTCTTCCTTCTCGTAGATTGATGTGAATGCACAATAGAAAATATTGCTTTCTGATATTGGCACAAGACCAGAAAATTCGGGGATGGGCGAAAATCGATAATATCCACCTCGATGATCAACAGGTACTTATTTTATCAACGTTGATAGAATGGAGGCAAAGTCGGTCGAAACGGAATTTGAACTCACAATGTAAAGACGGACGAAATGATGCTGAGCACTCTGCCAGGCGTCCTGATGATGATGATGCCAGTTCACCATCATAATCGTAGGAAATATTAATCACTCAGTTTCTCTGCTGAACTGAATTATCATATTCAATCAAGTCAATTTTTGGTTTTTAAGTACACAGAAAACAGGTTTTAACTTACCTTTCTCTATTTGTGGATGCTGGTAACACTATTTCGGTAAAAATATTCTCACACTTAAAAATGCCATTTTATACGAAACTGCAAATTCTCTACACATATTCAATCACTACTTCCTAAATTGCGGAACGTGGATATAATAGAGAGGAAGTCTTACTTTAGGCAAACGGATTTGGTTATATATGTATTGAACGGGTAGGGTATTAATAATACAACTGCAAAAGTGATTATACCGAATTATTTAACGAACATAATATATCGAAGCATATTCTTGACATTGGATGGTAGGCCTTGAAAGATTTAGATTTCTTAAAAAAAAAATTAGGTCCTGCACTGCACGCTAACTGTACGCTTTAAAAAGAATGGTAATTTAATCAACAACTATGTTCAGCAACAACGTTATGAGCAGTCACTCACACACGCACACACACACGCATACACACATACACACGCACACACATATACACACACTATGCGCACGCGCACACACGCATAAATATATGTCAGGTATCGATTAATCTTAATAATTTAATCATCAGAGAACTACAATAATAACAAAACTGCTTACGAAGAAGGATTATGAGACAATATTTTGCCTTACAAAAATATCAATTTAAGAAATATATAAAGATAAATATTTTTCGGGCAGTAATCGATCAATAATGTTGAAACTAAAAATATTTGTGCACAATCGATGCAAGCTAAAGCCAAAATAGAAGATTATACTCCATTTAGTAACAGTGAATACAAAGTAAAAATATTCAAAAAAAGACAACAGAATTCAAGAAAATTAAACAGACACGCATCTGTTGTCTTTAGCCGAGGCAATTCATAAATCATTGTACCATAACAAAGCTATCTAGAAGAAGAGGTCAAATATGTTCTGCGATTATCTTAGATGGTTTTTGCAAAATCGGCGGATTTATTCATTTTGAAAAATGCCTAACTGCTCCATTTTCAGAAATGAATATATCACCCTTGTGATAATTCAATATTAGAAATTCACCGCTATTTTATTAATTTTGCATATTATGTAACAGATTTTTCTTGTACAATTCCAATTCTAATTTAAGATTATATTAGTTTAACAAATGGTTTAATGCTATGGAAATTGATAATCCTTTATCGTATTAAAAAGTGAAATATATTCAGACAGATGGAACATCTCTATATCATTTTAATATCATTAAATGAGATTTGTTTTCTGAAAACTTTCACTGATAAAGGCTAAACTGTCCGTAAATAAATCCTATCTTCATATCTATGACTTTGAATATAAACAGACAAACACGTTCGCAAGTATGTATGTGAAAGATACGTATATATATAAATACGCCACAAAACATACAGAGTCCCATTAAAATATAATATACCCAAATATAAAAATACATGGTTATACATACACATACACACACGAGTACGCACACACGAAGCGACACACACATAGAGATGTACAAGTGATTATAAATACGTATCTATATATGTATATATATATATATATATATATATTCGAAAAATTGCGTAGGGATGGATAAATGTTTGGTTAATTTTATTTTAATAATAATGGGTAATTTTTATTTTAATAATAATGTCTAGAAAGAGTGACTCTGATATGTATTTCAAGCTTCCAAAACGCCGGCTTCAAACTGAAAATTTTGTTTCACTGGTTACTTAATTAGTAATTTGTTTCTTACGAGTATACATACATAAAATATACACAAGGAAAAGTAAAAAATACAATATCTGTGTATAAGAAATTTCTTCTTCTTCTTCATTCTTCTTCTTCTTCTTCTTCTTCTTCTTCTTCTTCTTCTTCTTCTTCTTCTTCTTCTTCTTCTTCTTCTTCTTCTTCTTCTTCTTCTTCTTCTTCTTCTTCTTTTTCTCGTCGTCGTCCTCCTCCTCCTCATCCCTCCTCTACTTCATCATAGAGATATCTGAAATCATGCTATTCAGTACGAATTTAGGGTGATCAGATAGGACATTGATATAATTTAAAGATTTATCAGGCTTTGAATAAATGATTATATGAACCAGCATAGGATACTGACGCATCAGACGCTCACTTCTAGCAGAAAAAATCCTGATTTTCCGTGTCTCCCAACTTTGTTAAATCGATTTTCTTTACGCTATAATGTGTTATATAAATATCTGGCCATGGTCCTGACTGGACGCTGCAGCCATGTTAGGATATATAATGGGTAAGATTCGATGTAAGCAATGCGACCTATTCCACCCGAATTCCTTCGTAAAAAGGAACTGTATCTCCCTAGCTATCTATATATACCGTCTCAAGCTCTCAGAGCATACTTTATTCTGGTCTATAGATTATGGTTCGACCACACACGGCGCTAACCTACGTGTTTGTAAAGGGCATAGCTAAGAATCGCCCTCAGTATTATGCCCAAAGGATTCATCTTACATAATATATTGCTTGGTGTAATCTTTTCTGGCAGATAAATTGTGTTTCACCATTGGTCGTTATGTAAAATCATTGTAATTTCTCTTCATTATGAATAAATTTGTCTGGACATTATGTAAATATCTAAATATAATTATAATTTGTCTTCGGAGCTAAAAGTCATTCTTCACAACGTAGTTTTCTTCAACTTCCGCTCCCTTACCACAACGCTTATTTCTCCCATGCTTATTTGCCTAGACCTCTACCATACATATTTGCCTAGACTTTGTCATGACCTCTGACACCCTTAATGTTTCATTGTCTGTGAGCCACTAGTTTGATTGTCCTCGAAATAAGGCACTACATTTTCGGCAGGCATGCCTGTAACACTATTTTCTTTTTCTCTTATTTATATCATCTCTTGATGAGGCTTTCTTCTTTCTCTTATCTTGTCTCTTATCTACCCCTTCTATATTACAATGTGTACCTGCTTTCTCTCTCCCTTCGCTTTTGTAAATATTCTCCTGAAATGTGTAGTGGGATGCACTGCAATGAATTCATCTCGACAGGTCACCGGTTGCATATATAAGACATTATTCACATATCACCAGTAAATTTTGGTTATTACATAACTCTTGGTTGTACATATATGTATAAACCCTAACTGAATTTATTTACACAACTATCTGTATATATGTGGAAATTTCTATGTATGTAACTATGTTTGTATTTATCTATCTATCTATCTACATGCATACATATACATACATACATACATACACACACGCACATATATATATCTTCTAATATCCGAAAGTTGATGAACAAACTAAATTTTTTCCTCCATTTTATCATTTGTATTATATATATATATATGTATATACATATATATAATGTATATATATATATATCCCCACATAATTGTCAGAGAATGACAAATTCCGTATGTGTGCGCTGAAATACGAGATACTTACTGAATAAATTAGAAATACCGGATTTAATCATTGAAGCAAAATATAATTGCCCACATACAACAGTGATGTGTTATGAATACTACTTTAAAATAGACAGTTACGTAAAATTTGGTAAATTTACTGTTTCACAAAAAATATGACTAGACGGTAAGGGGATCAGATAAATAATTAACATGAAATAGTTGTAGTTTCACAGCCATATATTAAAACATGACCTTTAAAGTGTGAGATCGATAAAAAATTTAAAATTAGATATATTGTACTTGACTCTACATATATCTTGTCATGGCTTTACTTAATTGGTAACCGAATTCAATTGTTTAAATGAAGGCTAAATTATATAGCACTAACATGTAATGCCTTCAAGAATAAACAAAAAATAACCCATTTCTTAGAACCGTAAATATCTCTGTCTGCTATTGATATTCGAAGAAATATTTCATAAGCGACCAACGCATTTACTTCTTGTATAAAATTGTCCATAATTCATTGATACTAACATATGAATTAATACTAATGGATTTTATATTAAATATATATAGACGCCAGTTGACAAAATTGTTGTTGTTTGAGGAAAACACCTTGTGGTATGTTTAATGAACTTTATTCTGTATTCAAATGCAAAGGATATCAAATTTGTCTTTCGTTGTTTCCGATGGAAATGTGCTGCTGTCGAGCTAATAAACGGAGTTATTCTGATAATTTGCAATCAATTGGTGTGAATCCGTAAATACTATGTCCCATCCATGAATGGAGCTCTGATTACAGATGGAGTGACTACTTGATACACAACAATTTCACATGTATATTATCGATTTCAAACACTATAACACTATCGGCATAAAATCCACTCTACCATGTTCACACTCCATAAATAGCGGACCCAGGCAGGTATGTGATATGACAAAAGTAGAAAAAAAAAGGATTATTGGATTTTGGCAGCATGTTGTAGAGTATCTTTCTGTTGAGTCTAACAAGATATAAAAGCTACCAAGTTGCCAGTGATATTTCTAATTTAACCGGCAGTATGTATCTCTTTATCACACATATGCAAGGAAATTTGTCAATGTCAATTTACTTTTTTCCTCAAATGTATGTAACTAATTTATACCTGTATTTTTTAAAGCTGAATTCATACTTAAATGACACTTAAACGTCTACTCGTGAACTCATTATAGGCTAGCGTTACATTTCACATTACTTGTAATAAAATAAATAATAGTGCGTATATACGTTCATCGTATTCAACTACATATTTCTGTAACATTTTGTGACCTTGTGAGAATTTGGAAGACAGGGTATAACAATATTTCTTGAACGACACTTCATTCGCTGATCTACATGTTGAAAGATAGATATTTCATCACTTTCTATTATCAGAAATACCAGCATTCTTTATTGCTCCCTAGAATATGTATCTCATTTTTCATTACTCCCACATGAAAGAGAGTTCCGAAATATAATATAACAAACAGATTTTTCAGTGGACAGCGTTATAAATACCTGTTTGTTTGAGAATTCCCATGAGAGCTTAATTTCAGCAAACTGATCTCGACATTTGTGATCTGAATTTTTCACAAGTATACAGTGATGTGTATGTTGCACCCTCCACTCAGCTAATAATTCGATATATCTCTATATATCTACAATGTTCTCAGTTCATAGTCAACGTGAAAATTCATATAAAAGGGCGGATAGAGATTTTATGCAAAAATGAATCCTGTGTTATACAGATGTCATAAAATGCGCTTAAATGATATATCATCGGTCTCTAATGGAATATTAGATTACAGTGACACTGGCACGCATATAAAAGAAGAAAATATTAACTGATGTGTAGTTACATAGCGTTAAATGTATATAAGTGTACGTATATCTAAAACCATATTTGTCTATGGAACGTTGCGATGAACCGTGTAGGTATGCGTGAAAACATAGAATAATTATTGTAAAATAGATATAATTTGCCTATTGACGCAATACGAACATTATGAATTGATTCATAAATACATTTAATGTAAGTAAATAGTCTCAAGAGCATAACATATTTATTGGCTTTCTATAAAGATCATCATTCTGTCTAGAGAAAACGAAGCTCTCAATTTTCTTAAGGTATGTCATTATACATATATAATTTAATCAAACTCAAATCGTTCTACGTATTTTAAATGTCTTTACGATTATACATTATATCACTCCCCGTTAGATTTAATTAATGATAAAATTTAAAATACTCTATGGAAAAATGTCCGTGACACTATATAACACATCAAACATTACCATTTTAAGCTTTAACTATTTACTTGATGTAACAAATAAATACTACCACTCTTTCCGCAATAACCCTGCTTTCAACGCCAATTCAGGCAAAAGTTCGAAGTGAAGATTTACATCATATTTGTGACACTTCCTCAGTGCCATCATAATCTTTACACCAATGTGCCCTCTTACGTTTTGCGTCTGTCAGACCTTTTGCTTTGCTTATATTGGGAGGATACAAAAAGTGAAGATGAAAATGTAAGTAGACCGCGATTAGTGTCAATACCAATGTAAATACATGTATGAACGGAGGAAGAATAAGCAGTAAAAGAGCAAAACACAGAGTCTGTCACACATACAATATAAGAGAGCCTCATGGATGCAAGCCTGAAGAAGTGTCACTCTAATGTTTAAAACCGCAAATAATATATAAACTTTCAATTGAAACGTTCGCGTGAATTACCATTGAAATCACAGTCGGTACATAAAGATTGTAAGAGATAATTACATATATGTTAATGTATGTCGTTGGTTTCTTATTCGGATTGTATTTCACTATTTGCAGAAGCACACAGTGGTTTACCGTTGTGTAACCACGATTTTCTACACTTGCTTGAATAATATCTTAATATTTATATCAATCCGACAGAATAGACAGCTTAAAGCTCAGGTTGAGTGCTGCACTGGAAATATTCTACCTTTCTACCTTATATATATATATTATATATATATATATATATATATATATATATATTATATATATATATATATATATATATGTATATAAAAATATTTTTTTTCTCCTCTCCTTGTGCTGTATGAACATCTAATGTGGTTTTATAGTCAGATTTTGGCTACTATTTTCAGCATGGCGGTATCTCGTAGATTCCCTAAATTAAAATTTTAATAATAATTATTACCTTTGAAGGTTTTTGTTTCCATGCTGGCCACTGATAAGATCGTTATTTAATTTAAATTAGCGATCTTGTCCTTATATATATATATTAATTTATTATATAGAAGGAGCTTCTACAGGACTAGAACTGTTTCATTCAAGAGAAATCTTCAGGAGCTTCCTGAAGATTTCTCTTGAATGAAACAGTTCTAGTCCTGTAGAAGCTCCTTCTATATAATAAATTAATTTTACTCTACTATGTATGAGTACCTTATTTACTTGTTTAACCCCGATAGGTACCTATATATATATATATATATATATATATATATATATATACATACATAGTCTTTCGGCGTGTTATAAACTTTTCCTGCAAATCATTCAAATACCAGTTTTGGATTCTTGTTTACTCCTAGTTATAACCGTTCGGTCTTATGTTAAACACGCACATATACCTAATCTGAAGATATTCCATACTGAGACATTATGAAATATTAAGACATTCAATATGAAATATATCATCAATAATATAATTACGAAGCAGATTATTTCGCTTTAGAATCTGTCGTTACGAATATCGACTTAATGTTAGAAATTGGCAACTACAATAACGATTGTTATTAGAAAGCTCAACTGAAGAAATAGGAGGCAAATAATTGATTCGATTATTTTGGCAACGTGCTAGAAATATATATTGTAACTATTTGAAATTAACTGATGTTTATGCTTTTAGGTATATAGTGAATTACTAAATGTCTTACGGGAATTATCCTAAGTGAAGTGAATTTTGGAATTTTGCATCTTATTTAGCGTAAAGAACTGCAAAACTGCTAGATTTCCTAGCGACCAGGAAGAAATGCTAGACACTTTCAAGAATTAATTTCCCAGAAAATTAAATTTTCTTGGCTTATAGAAAATTCGATCTTCGTTACGAGTCGAGAAGCCACTAAGGATATGCTGCAGTCTTCTTACATTTCATCAGGGAAACAAAATGTTTGACGTCTGGTGTTACTTTTACTCTTCAAAGATCCATTTCTCATGTTACATTACTATCTACGTTAAAAGAAAAGAACGTAACAACTTTCCCTTAATCTAATAAAAACTATAATGATTTTAGTGAGAAAATCTTACTTAATATATTATTTGTATGATGTTACGTTGAGCATTACAGAAGAGATGTCAACCCTTGGCAAACAATAAAAGGAAAGAAAATAAACAGAAATCTCAGTATATATCTATCAAAGTCCGATAGGGCAACTATAAAATTGAGAATTTTAAGTACACATAAAGATACGTTAAACATATTTTGAATGTGATTTTGCTCTAAACTTGGCGTCAGAAACCGAAAGGGAATTTTGAGTAGAATATATATCATATCAAATTAAATTAACGTACTTCCTCTCATGTAATGATTATAAGAAACGCATACATTACTTTCATTGTAGTACATAAGTTCCCCAGTGAACGCTTGTATACAAAAGGTTAAAACATAACAAATCGAATCAAAATATAGACCGGTTTGTTTGCAAAACTAAACTGGAAAATGCAACTCTACAATGTTGTTGCCTATTAAAATATTTGACGCTATCTTCTTTGGACTATCGATTCGACTTGGTTATTGGAGAGTTCTCAAATAGATCAATTAATCAATGACGAAATCAACCATCTCTTATAAAAGTGTCTGTATCAATAATGTAATTTGTTTGGAGTGCTGGTCTCATGCACATAAACACACGCATGCTCTAACACCCACAGACGCCCTCACAGACACCGTCAAACTTTTACAAACACAGCGTTCATTGTTATCAGATGTATTGGCATAACACATTATTATTAAACTGCTCAGTGTTATCTGCCAAACAAGGTGATCATGATAGAAACAGCAGGCAATTTCCCAAAAGTGAGACCCTTAGTCTTTTAACAAAGATTAAATATTGGCTTATGTAATGATGCATAGTGCATTCACTGAAACACGTAGTGAACAATATAATCTTCGAGAAGAAGGGGTTGGTCACACCAGGGATTTCTTTGGAAAATATTTCCTTTTGTTGGATGCTGAACTGTAGAACATGCGCAGTATATTTAATGCATGACAAAATCTCTACCAACATTTCCTCGTCGGATTTAAAATATATAATGTTACAGTGTTAGGTGAAGATATTAGATTGTACTATGAGACAATTCCTGGTAACTGCTCCAGATCTGTGCGTTCTGAGTTCATAGTAACACACCACATGATGTAACAATCCTGCTTGGTTCCTGGTTGCATTTAACGTTAGTGATGTTTGCAAACACTTGACTAAAGTCAACATTTGAGGACAATCTCTTACGGAGGTCCTACAGAAAACGGCAAAAGAAGAGCTAAGATTTTCTCTGAAATAAAAATAAATGGACAAACAATAGTGTTATAATACTGGCAGTTCAAAACCTGAATGACTGAGGCGGTCGCTCAGGTATAAGAATATCCTACTGAAACACGGGTCCCAATCTTTCTTTGTGTCTCTTCTTAGAAATCATTTTGTATAGTTTTATCCCAGAGATCACCATTCCATCTTATTTGTAGTTTTTGTTCCAGTTGCCACTAAGCAAATGTGCCGTGCTTTCTTCTCTAGAATTGTAAAGAATTTCAATAAATCAAAATTTTATCTTGCATGGCTTTTAATATAAATATATTCGTCTCTGTACTTCAAATATTATACCATTTGCCGATTTCGGCTAAATATCTAAGCCAATTTTCGTTTTATTTATATGTAGAGAGTAAGGCGGCGAGCTGGCAGAAATGTTAGCACGTCGGGCGAAATGCTTAGCGGTATGTCGTCTGCCGTTATGTTCTGAGTTCAAATTCCGCCGGGGTCGACTGTGCCTTTCATCATTTCAGAGTCGATAAATAAGTACCAGTTACGCACTGCGGTCGATGTAATCGACTTAATCCCTTTGCCTGTCTCTGTTTGTCCCCCCCTGTGTTTTGTCCTTTGTGAGCAATAAAGAAATAAGAAACTTTATCACGTTAGAACTGCTTAGCCGTATTTCGTCTGTCTTTATGTTCTGAGTTCAAATTCTGCCGAGGTCGATTTTTGTCTTTCATCCTTTCGGGACCGATAAATTAAGTACCAGTTCCGTACTGGCGTTGATCTAATCGACTGCCCCCGCTCCACTAAAATGTCGGGCTATGTTTCTCGCCTACATAACATATATACGTAGAGAGCAGAAAAAACATTTTGTATGGTATAATATATGTGTGCGTGTGTATGTGTGTGTGTATGCGTGTATGTATGCATAAATGTATAATATACTTATACAGATGTATAAATATATATATTTATGTATAGGTAAATATAACATATATGCATGTATGCATATATGTGTGGGTATGTGTATGAGTGTACTAGAATGCAAGTGGATGCGTATGAAAACATACATTATTCATCCAGTTCTTTTATCTAATATTAAAATCCGTTACGCTCGGTTATTGATAAAGCAATAGAGTTAATATGGTAATTGCTCAGCCTGATCGCATGGACATACATTATCTAGAAGAATACATAAGTCGTGTGAGAGAATTAAAAAGCTCCGATTTCTTATAAAGGTGTATGTGACAATGCCTTTAATGTGACATCAATGCTTTTAATTTGATTTACACACTGAATTGCTAGTGACACTAAAGACGCCTTTAGCGAATTGTTTGGCATTAATTTGATATGAATTCAGAAAATCATATTTAGTAGCACGCATCAGAGATATTATTGTTTTTGTTTAGACACAGTCCAGTTTCTATTGATCATATCAAATGCATTTGAGCCGTGACCGTCCTGTTGTTTATTAAGTTTCAAATGTAGCGAAATCAAAGTATGTATATACTGAATTGAAAATTGCTACTTGACATTCTGTTGTTTATTATTGATGATATATTAGTGAACAAGGTTTCATATGTCCAAGGAAAACTTTTGTAGTGTCATTAGTTTAGGTGGAAGTGTAGTATAAAAATATAGAAATAATTATGTTTTGATCACTTCAATAAAAAAATCATTGTATCAGATGTCAATTACGATCGTGAAAATGAGATTCCCAAAGCTATTTCAATTCCGTCTCAATTCAGAAGTGCAACAGAGTGTAAACTATCTAATTTGTTATTATGTTAAGCTCATGTACTGTTTTCCTCAGGTGATTTACCTACCAGGTACTACTGGCTGCATTTCTTTCCCAAAATGTTCTGATTAAATGCATTCTAGAATGAGGCTTTATCATGACATTTGAAAGATCTGCTGTATAATACGGCGACGGATTTCTTTTATACAACGCATTTGTTAGTAGAAGCGGTTGTCCGACCTGCACCCCATATGTTATGCATACTGCCTTTTGTTTGATACACTTTATATGACGTATTTCTAATTACCATGATTTGTTAAATTTTGGTATACGAAGCAAGTTTCGAGTGCACAAATGAAATCTATAAAATCCCTGTTGTTTTATGGATAATTTGTATTTTCTAAGTATTCAACATGATATTAAGAGCTTACAGTATATTCTGATAGTTGTTGTTTCTTTCATCTCTCTTTGCTATTTAGTTGTAAGTATGCCCTCCAGATTTCATATTTCGTGCTGGGTAACGATTACCAGACACAAATATTGTCGATATTTCCTATATGATTTTCCGGAGCGGTAGCGTTTCTCTATACAATTTATAACGCTTGTTTCTCTGTAAAATCTCGATTTGATTAGAAAAATACAATGAAATGTCAATGATTGATGATGGCCATATATTCTGTTGTAATTATAAAAACACGTCTTTTATCGATAAACTAATGGGGATTTCACAGTATGTTTATATACATATTAGGCTGTCAGCTTTCGTTATTTACACTTAAGAGTGAAAACCCTATCTTATATATAAGGAATCAGTAATCCTCCTAAGATTAAAATACTTCGCTGACATCAAATATACCAAGTATGCTTTGTATGTATACTTTTAATAAATTGATGTTTTCGTGTATCTGAATCAAAAATTATTTTCTGAGTTGTTTTTAAGCTGTGAGGACAATCATCCGAGAGAACGCAATCAGTTTCGTGCGTTATGCGAACAATAAATGAATGACATTGGAATTAATGTAGGTGAAATGAAGAAAATAATATCGAGATCCCACTGGAAATACAAGTAACTTTTGCTCTACTCGGCGATGTGAAATTCCCTGCTAAATGCATTGAGTTACTGTTTGTTGTCGTAAAATGTAACATTTTTCTTAATGTTCCTTCTCTTATACACATGCTTATATAAATGAGAAGACGTTTACTTCTGTCTTTCATGAAGAATCAGTAAAATTTCAAAGGATTTGTATCATAAATAATACTCAACAATATACTAGCAAATATATCAGAAGAACCTCTCTATCGATAGAGAAAATGCGATCACACTGAAAGGAAAATCGATTATATGTTTGTAAGTATACTACGTCATAAGTTGTGCCATATCATCAATGTATGTAAAAAGGATTTCAAACGCTTTATCTTTGATATATAAGTATCCTTTCTAAGAACCAGCAATAACGCAAAATCTAACTTAGTTTACATAGCAGTCCATGGGTAGAATTATTTAGACCATAGTTAATAAACCGCCACGGAAACAAAGAAGGAGCAAAACATAGAACAGTTCTAGAAATAAGAAGGAAGTTTAACGGGTTTGCAAAATATATTCGGTTTTGCAATTGAGACGCAAAATTTATGGCTCTGACTACACACAAAAGAAAAAAAATGAATATAAATTAAATACCCGAACAGTTTTTTCTGTTAGGTGTCTGAAAAAATGTTTCTTAATAATTTCATCGAAAATAAGGCACCATTTACGTACTAATGTAGGTCTATAATTTGTTTATAATGTAATGTTCAGCTCCTCGTGTTGTTATATCTTTCAAATTCTTTTACTTCATTCAAGAACAGGAATCTTATAGTTTATTAATTTCTCGTCCCCAACCAATACGTCAAGTCATTAATTTTCACAAAGTGCAAAGCAAGTTATTTGTTATCGAGACATTTTCAAGGGAAACATTTCTTTCTTTCAAAGTACGAAACTCGCATCTCCTTCAAAAGAGAATCTTTTGGTTTCGCGACCCTTGTTGTAGCGCCCCGGCCACTTTGTGAAGGCTTCACAGAAATACTCTAAAATAAATGTACCAGTTCACAGCTTCTATAGCTTCTCAAAACGATTGCCTCTGTGGTTCTCCTTCAGCTTGGGCAACAACCAAAATTCACCCGTGACATGATATGGACTGAAAGGATGGTTAAGAACAGTTCTGATGCCCATCTCTGTCACGTTTTCGTATACTAGGATGGAATTGTAAACATTTGCATTGCCTGATGCAGGTGCTCTGGACTTTTGCTTCGAGGTCTCTTCTTGAATTTCCCCCACACCACCACGAATTTCAATTAGTTGACAATCTGGCCAGAAGAAAGTAAGTGGATGTACACAAAAAAGAGAATCATCATGAACGTAGCGGTGGAGTTACTTTGCCAGGCTCTTTTTGGTGCGTGGGAGCTAGGGTGCCCCCACTGTGTAGCATGGCTTTTGGTCTCTGGATCATAAAAAACTTGTTCCAGGTTTCGTCTTATATTACCAGAGATTCTTGGATTGCAGGTAATGAGCCTAGCCATCTCTCTACTACCACCAACTCGTTTTTCATTTTGTTTGCTATCAGCGACATGGGAAGAAACTTTGAACAAATGATTTGCATGTTCAGATCTTGAATTATTCCGCGTACAAATACTACATGAATTTCCAAAGTAGTCTTTATAGACACATTTCCATGTTGTCTTTATACAATGTTACGATATTCATTCAGGAAATATAATTTTTCTCAACCAGCTCTGATATTCGAATGTGCTACTCTCTCATTCAAGTTAGTCTATAAGCAGTCTGGACTATTTCATAAGAATTTCTATAGCGCTTTGCGCAGTTTAACACCAAACTTTAACTTCCAGATTGTTTTTACGTTCAGACAGCATTTGGCACAATAATTAGCTGTGACAAGCACTAGTGTTGAAAGAGCAGTTACTGCTGTCTATTTCAATTTCAAATAAAATGTTGGCAGGGCAGCTTATTAGATGTATAATAACGATATACGAAACAGACAATAATCTGGGACAATTATAAATGCCTTTCCCGAAATCTCAGTGATGCACCTAGCACATAATTCTAATAGAGCAGCGGAAACAATGAACTGTGATTCACTATTGCGGTACGCATTGGTATATATATATATATATATATATATATATATATATATATATATATATATATATATATATATCAATTATGCATATCCCCGCAAATGTTTCAAATGGCAATATGCAACTGATACATTTGTAAATCCCCTAATCTAATGACTAGGGAATTCTTTTCGATCTGAGGATGGAGCGGCAGATGAAATACCGCTAACCATATACATACATACATACATACATACATACAAACATACATACATACATACATACATACATACATACATACATACATATACAGAGACACATTTGCTGTCATGCCTTTTAGTAGGTTGTCTCGTGTCATGAATTTCGGTCTGATACATTTAGGCAAAAGAAATATTTTGATTGAAGACACTTAACAGAAACATTTGTAAAAGTTTTAGATGAATCGTTGCTAGGAATGAGGAACCAAGTCATATGATCGGATGTAAAAAAAATAGCAAATGTCTAACCATATCATTTCCCTGTAACGTACGTCCACATGTTTACAAGAATTAAAAAAAAAACGAAGAATATTGATGAATATATTTAGTAATGCACAACATCTCCATATGCAGAGAGGAGAGCTTTCAGCATAAATTCTTCGTTTTACACTCCTTTTAGAAATGTATTCATGGATTGAATATCAAATCTGAATAACCTAAATAAATCAATAACGCGATATCAGTTAGATCATTAGCCTCATTTGGTTCAGTTTTCGTAATCAGTACTTTATATCAATTTTTCATCATCACGTTTGACATTAACATTGCGCAGTAACAGAGATTGTTATGTACGCCAAATTAGCAAAGATATTAATGACTTTAGTGATGTGAAAGTGCACCAACATTTGTGAACTTATTAATAATTGGGAGAATACACCACAAAATGTAATGACACTCAACCATGTTTGAATTATATATTCTTGCAGAATACCACAACCAAACGCACACATGTAAACTCATATACACACATTATGCGTAGATGTATACACACGAGTGTGTATATATATATATATGTGTGTGTGTGTGTGCGTGTATGCGCACGCACACATACATATATATTTATTTTTTGGCCCACAGGGGGCATAACATAGAGTGGAGAAAGAAGGACCGACAAAGGAATTGAGTCGATTATATCGAACCCACTGCGTAACTGGTACTTATTTAATCGACACCGAAACGATGAAAGGCAAAGTCGACTTCGGCGGAATTTGAACTCTGAAAGTAACGGCAGACGAAATACTGATAAGCATTTCGCACGGCGTGCTAATGATTCGGCCAGCTTGCCGCCCTATTATACACATACGTATATGATGGATTCTCCCGTCGAAGACGACGAATAAATGTTCAGCTTTTGCCACTCGACCTGCAAAAATGATTTGTGTATAGTGATTAAATGCTCATGCGGCACATTAGACCATTCTCTTAATCAATTCGCTGTTATCGGAACTCGTGCACTTTGTACCAAGGGTAAGGTGTCGAAGAGGTCGCAGAGTAACGTGAGATGGAGCCTTTTGCTCAGAGCACAAAGCACTAACCGGATAATATTAAAATGTTTCAAAACAGATATGAGGTGGGCATGAGACTATATCTGTATAGAGGGATCTTAATTATTGTATTCGGAGGGTAAGAAATCCGTAGATAATTATTATATATAATTATTTATTGTTAGCATGTCACAGTTACAATAGTCCTTTATTAGAACTATTTTGTCTTCCAGTTCTCAATAGAATTTACGAAATACAATGCATTTCTAAATAGTTTGACCAAGAAGAAACTATTCGTAAATACTTCGCAAGCCGATACTCTTCACGAGGATGCAGCATAATTCATCTCGCGAGCTGGCAGAAAGTTAGCAGGCCAGGTGATATACTTAGCGGTATTTCGTCTGTCTTTACATTCTGAATTCTAATTCCACCGAGGTCGACTTTGCCTTACATACTTTCGGAGTCGAATAAATAATTACCAGTTACGCACTGGGGTCGATATAATCGACTTAATCCGTTTGTCTGCCCTTGTTTGTCCTCTCTGTGTTTCGCCCCTTCTGGGTAGTAAAGAAGTAGGTATTTCGTCTGCCGGCGCCTTTTGAGTTCAACTTCCGCCCACGTCGACTTTGCCTTTCATCCTTTCGGGGTCGATTAAATAAGTACCAGTTAATCACCGGGGTCGATGTAATCGACTTAATCCCGTTGTCTGTACTTGTTTGTCCCCTTTATGTTTAATCTCTTGTGGGAAATGAAGAAAAAAATATATATAAAATAAGCCTGAATTTAGAATTCAACAATGAGCGCGTAGCCCAATAAACTGATTCAGGATAAATAGAGGCATTACTTTAGGCGCCCCAGAGATTACACTAAATTAAGTCCTCTGCTCCCAACCTGTATGCGAATACTATCTTTTCCGCTCAACATGCAGAACATATCTCTACCGATTGTTTCGAGCACATAACTAGATCTACTTTAGCATAAAGATCTTGGATCACATTTTGATTAGATGGCTATGACGAGAGTTATCTCCATGACACAAACGTTTTAAAAGAAACGCAGCTGCTCTTTACATAAAAACGAGATAAGTGTGACAATTTCGTAACAAAACAAAATTACATACCGAATGATACGTGTTAAATATTATTTAGACTCCGAGTATAATTTATAATATATTATTTTCAATGATCTATTAGTTCCCGATTGGTGTACAAATATGAATTATATTCATTTTAAGGAATGGGGGAACGTTATTAAGGAGCAGAGTGCAGTTATATATTATTCGTGCAACAATCTTATTAGATTTCACCAATTTCCTATGATAATGGTTTTCAATGTGAAGTTCATTATAATCTATGATGGTGATATCTTAATTTTATATCCCGTGAATTACGTTTGAGAAGAATGACGGCATTTTTGAAGGAGAATAGATTATATATATTTATACAGGTATCCATATATATATATATATATATATATATAATATATATATATATATATATATATATATATATATATATATATATATATATTTACATATATATCCATGTACATGAATGTGTGTATATATAAATATATATGCGTGTGTGAGTGTGTGTGTCTGTGCGTATGATTATATGTATCTCTCTCTCTCTCTCTCTCTATATATATATATATGTGTGTGTGTGTGTGTGTGTATGCGTTTGTATTTGCAGTTAATTTATGGCTAGTTAATCTGGTAACACATGCTTATAAAATCTTAAGTAAGAGGAAAACATAGAAACTAGAAAGAAGAAAACAGTTGTGAGAAAGATCATAAAAGGTGCGCTTGAAATATGTTGCATTGATGTCACGTGGAGACTCTACGAATTCGAACAACCTATCTACTTTTGGTAGATCACTGAAATTGAGTGGCTCCACCTACTCTATTGCGTTTCAAAACTATTCTTGAAATGTTCCCCTTCCCCCTCTCTCTCTTTCTCTCTCAGTCTAGTAAATTTCGCACTTGAAGAATTAATCCCTTAAGCTATCTGAAAAGTTTCCAGAAGACTATATATATGCCATTCCACATGAGCTGTTGATAAGAAAATATCGCTCAAAAGAATATAGCCGGTTTTAAGCCAATATAATTCTTGTTTATTAATCTGCACAGAGTCTGATATATCTTATACGTAGATAAATCTGACTGAGACAGTGGGAGATGAATGTTCGTTAATTTATCTTCTATTCTTCCTAATATTTTCCCACTCTTATATAATTATCCTTCTACTGAATGCTTTGATATGTAAAGACTATATTATTTGATTTTGTAATCCCTGTTTCGTTCATTCAAATTGTGTTATCTCTCCAGCAAAATCTGTGTTCTAGTGCAAAAAGAATTCTGACTCTTCATTATTTTTCGATGAAAAAGTAACTAATCGCAAAATTAAATTCTCTTATTTTTGACCGTAGTAGTTTTAAAATCTATCGGTAAATATGAAAACTTTTCTCATGGAACTAATGGATGTTGTCATTCTTCGGAAGTCTCTGGCACAATGTAAAATCTGAAGCTCTCATTTCTAACGTTAACTTGTATTTGTATTTTTACCAGAGATGACGACGTCAAACGCACTGCTCATTTAATTGGATAATTTAAACGAAGCAACCTGTTTAAATTATCCAGTTGTTAAGACGATTTGATTGCGTGATGTTGATGTATTTATAGAATTGTTTTGTTGGTGCTTGCGATTTGTGATTGTAAAATTGAAAGTTTCCAATTATTCTATGTATGGAGGTAGCCCTGTATCTTATTATTTTGTTTTCTGTCTAAACTGAGTGATAGGCAATTTAAGTTTTCTAACTTCTATTAACAAGCAGATAAGAGTTATACATGGTTCATGGAAAATAGCTGTTTTTGGTGTGGAATATAAGTAATAGAATTTCTTTCCTTCCTACTTATATAAGAAATATTCCACTATCTCTACAGAGAACTCCTATTTTTTCGTACCCCGCTATCATAAAAAAAATAAATGTAATTTACTTAATGCATAATATCCAGATTTTATATGTTAGACACTAATGTTTCTTCGAAATAGCCACTAGAGCTTACTGAATCGAAATCTCTTTTTGTTAGTGTAAAACTCGAAATAGTTTACCAGTTTCAAATAGGTCTGTAATCAAATCCCAAGCCTATTAATTATTTTGCGACGATAGTAGGATCTTCACCACATATTTCACTATACTGATAATAAAAATCATCTAAATTATGAACTAGAATCAATTGTACTTTAACGGTATAAAATTGATTGCCCTTTTCGTTTATACACATGTTTGAAGTTGTTGAATATAGAATTAATTTTATTACTATTGATATTTAAGTTGGTGAGCTGGTAGACTCTTTGGCACTGCCATCTTCTTCTCCAACTGTATATGACTGAGATAATAAGAACTAATATTTTCAATTGAAATTTTAATTTATGTTCAGAATCACGTTAGTAATTAATGTCAGGTTTGTTAACTTAAATATTACTGTGGAAGGATTTACTATTAGTTAGTCTTTAAGTATATTATGTGATTGTGAGAAATTCAATTTCTTTTCTGAAATATGATGAAGTGTTTAGCTTAGAATCTTCTATAATTAATACATATTTCTTTCATATAGTTCCAAGCATATGTGTTTTTTTAATTTTGATAGCTTTTGAGGCTGACGTATAAAATTCTGTCAAATATATATAAGAAATTATGCTGTAAAAATAAATTCCATTTGATAAATTGCCCAATGTGTGACCAGATAAATGACATTTTAGTAATGCTATTCATAGTTTTCTGGATATATTTTAAAATCACAAAATAAACAACTGTGAAGTTTAAAAAAAAACCCATTTCATCTACTCAAAAATATTTCCGGAATGTCTTCAATGAATCTGATTCTAATCTTGCTGAATAAAATTCTCCAACAACAAATAATGAAAACCTGCTTAAACTATGCAGATAACATTTCACGTTGGATAATCATGTAAATGTCCTCTGAAGAATCAATATCTGAATTTAGACTAATGGCGAAGATGTCAGACACAATCAAGAAAACATTTTCGATCTTTTTACTAGTTGAGAAAAATCAATTACCAAATGCTTTAAAAGGTGATAAAATGAATTAAAGTGCATTTCTGATTAAAAATATCAATCAAGGCTTCAGTTCATCCAACCCATCCATCAATCAATGTATCCGTCCGTCCGACCATCCATCCATCCCCCGCCAGCCTGCTACCCCTACCGTCTGTCTTACATATATACATGAATGCCTACACATTTACTGTTACGCAAACACCAACATTTACACATATATGCAGCTATGAAAGAAAATGAAAGTGTGTTCTTTTCGTCCACTATGAGACTAGATATAAAAACCACTGCACATTTTATAAACCTTAGTAAACGGAAAGACAAACACTGAGGTAGACGAATATTCATACTCGCATTGCAATAGTAATATTTACGAAAGAAAATTCTGGCTTCGATATGGGCACGCACACACACGCATCCATGTCCATACAAGCACAACGTATTTTCATTAAAATTTTTGTGCATGTAAATGAAAATGACAGAAGGTAATGCAGCAATTTAAATGCTACGAATTTTACAGACGAAAAGTTTTGTATAATAGTAAATCAAATTAAATTTAAATACCAAATTTAATGCATTTTGTAGTCGGAAATTTCATGCATATTTAATTGTAAATAACGGGCTATTTACAATAGTAAATAACGGACTATTTCAAGACTATTGAAAAGGTTGCAAGACGCAACGAGAATTTAAGGCACAAAGAGGAAATGACTCTCCCCAGACACAAATAAATTGTAAACATTATCATGGAAGTTGCAACAGGTTGCATGGTAATTTTGTATATTCATATTTTAAATTGAATGATCAGCAAAGGAATTATTACGAATTTGGTTAACTGCCATTGTTTATGTTGATAATGATTATTATTTCAGTTGGTTTATAAATTTGGCACAGGGTCAGCAGGTTTGGAGGAGGGCTAAGTCGATTAAGTCGACGACCATGCTTAACTAGTACTTATTTTATCGATCCTGAAGGGTTGCAGAGCAAATAAAACCCGTCTGAATTTGAACTAGAACGTAAAGGCACAAAGCATTTCGCCCTGCATGCTAACGATTCTGCCAGCCCAGCGCCTTAGACCATTATTTATACTGGAAGTGTTTTCATGAGTCCTTATTAGCCATTTCAACCATTGATTATATGTATCGTTCTCTATGCTTCTTTCAATTTACTCCAAAGAAATAATTTTCAAGTGCATTTCCCTTACTAGGAAATTATATTTTTTTATTTATCGAATCTATCCTTCCTAGTCACCTTCCTAGTCACATAAGTTGAAGGATATAGGTAGAAAAGGATGCTGTAGAATGATATAGGTAGTAAAGGATTCTGTAAGAAAACCTTTCAAATTAAATCATTGGGAACATTTTTCATTGGTTAAATTTTGGGATATCTCGGAATCTACTAAAAGTACAATCTATGTACATGTGCTTCTTGATGAAATTCTTCCATTGTTAATCAATACTTTTTTCTTTGTGGAATAGTATTCAGAATTAAATTTGCTACATGCTGTGCAAATTAACTATCTAATGTATTGCGAAAAATGCAATAAGCG
>NC_043005.1:68856448-68881448 GCF_006345805.1 Octopus sinensis
TAATGAATTATCTTATCTTCAAGTCTGTTCATACTCACCATAAAATGCTTGGTTGGAGCTTAAGAATAACGGATATTATTTGCTACGGGATGGGATAAAATTCTGGTTGGAGTATAATTATGGAGACAAAGAATCAATTGTTTCGAATTCATAGGCGTAAAATGAACACATTATCTATTCAAATACCAATAACTACTTGTTGGGATTTGATATGCATGCTTCTGCTTTTCAAAATCTGCTAAGTTTCCTATAATGTGAAGTAGCAACCTTAGTGTTAATCATCTTTAAAAATACTCATAAGTGACATGCATAATTACGGAATTTCATTTTCCGTGAATTTACACGTATATCATTCAGTAAATAAAAGTATCGGGAGGAATAATTAAAATATATTTAAGTGATATACTGGTTGCGTATCACATGTAGATGTGAAATCAAATCTTATTTTAGAATCACGGTGAGGGAAAATATTAATTTATTACATAAAATCCATAATTTAGAGAGGCTCATGTACTAATCGATCTATCTATCTATCTACAAAGTCAGTGAAATTAATAAAAATAACGATATAAAATGTAATCATTGAACTTTTTAAACTAAACGATACCAAATATTGCAAACCGAGTGAGATAATCAATATAACTGGGCATTATATACAGTGCTTCTTTCATAAGAATGCCTGTTTAACTAGGAAAAATCACTGGTGGGAATTGAGAAAAAAGAACATTTTTCTAAGAATAATATATCGAGATATATATTTTTTATTCTTTTACTTGTTTCAGGCATTTGACCGCGGGCATGCTGAAGCACAGCCTTTAGTAAAAAAAAATTCGACCCCAGGACTTATTACTTGCAAGCCTAGTACTTATTCTCTCTATCGTATTTAATGTATATATAATATATTTGAGGTAGACCGTTATTCCTATCATCTCAACACATTTAGCATAGGCGCATAGACGTATGCAAGACTGTGTCGTAAAATGTTTGCTTCGGAACCACGTGATTGCGAGATGGGACTCACCGCCCGTCATCTTGGGAGTGTAATCTTCCATATACACGGAGTGAGCAAAGCTTTGTTAGTGGATTTATTAATGCTATCGTGTATATATATATATATGTATGTGTGTGTGTGTGTGTATCTATATCTATCTATCTATATATATATATAGTGGATTTACTAATGCTATCGTGTATGTATATATATATATATATATATATATATATATATATGTATGTGGGGTGTGTGTGTATGTATGTCTGCGTGTATACATGTATGCATATATACATATATATATATATACAGACATATACGTACATAAAATATATGTGTTAGAGGGATAAATGTATTCGTAGGGACTACTGATGCATCACTTTACTATGAATAGGCATTGATGTAAGGTTAACAGTAGTTTAATATGTTAACTTAGTTTAATATGTTCAGATAAGATAAAAGGAAGAATGGAGCAATTTGTAACATTCATATGTTGGTCATTAGCATTGAATGATAATAGTTTAATTATGGTTAAGATAGCATTTACAGCTGTTTCAGTTTGCTATTTTTTAGGTTATCATATGTTTATCTCCTTCTATGTAACAAGCGCCATCAGAATGATTTGAACTTTAACAGAAAATTATTAACAGGAGATCAAAGGATGACAGGAGAAAAACGGCAAAAAGAAAAGGGAAAGAAAAGGGAAAAGAGGAAAAAGGAAAAATATTCCTTAAGTATTTAGATATTTTTCTGTCCTATGTGTATACCGCTGCTTTTAGTCGAAAATGTTTAAACCTGGTTGTAGTATCCAGTATCATTAATCGTAAGAAATACCGCTATGTGTCCGCTAGATAAGTCTCTATGATTACAAATAATGCCCAAGTTAAAAATCAAAGACGCCCTCAAAATTTTAAGTCCGATATACGGTATATAGAAATTGATTCTCCGAATGATTATTATTTTTATATATTCATGCGGAAATGAAAGGCATCACTTAAATTAAATATGATTAAAAAATCTTGGATAATGCCCCAAACGGAAGTATTTTCATCCCCCAAAATGCAATATATATATATATATATATATATATTATATATATATGCATATTATATATTATATATAATATATATAATATATTATATATATATATATATATATATATATATATAATTATATATATATATATAATATATATATATATATGTATATATATATATTATAATATATATATATATATATATATCTATATATATATAAATAAATATATATATATATATATATATATGTATATATATATATATATATATATATATATATATGCGTGTCTGTATTTATTAATATTAAGCCTGGTGTTACTTAGTTACACCTGTTCGTGATTTCAATTTCACTTTAGAATAAAATTGTTGATTATTTCGATGATCGCTTGATAGTCACCGCTCAAACACACACAAACATGTATACACATATACACATAATATATATACATGCATAGGTACGGACACATTTTTATATTTAAGACACTCACCTGAAATCACGTACATATTCGGACACCGACATTACCATATAAAGCTACATTGAAAATATTTGGTGTTCAAACACACTGCGTCAGGGATATTTTTAATTTTGATAAACATAATTTGTAAAATACATTATAGTGATTTAAATTGGACGTACTATATGTATATATAGGCGGCGGCGAGCTGGTAGAAACGTTAGCACGCCGGGCGAGATTCGTAGCCGTATTTCGTCTGTCGTTACGTTCCGAGTTCTAATTCCGCCGAGGTCGACTTTGCCTTTCATCCTTTCGGTGTCGATAAATTAAGTACCAGTTACGCACTGGGTCGATGTAGTCGACTTAAATCCCTTTGTCTGTCCTTGTTTGTCCCCTCTGTGTTTAGCCCCTTGTGGGTAGTAAAGAAATATATATATATAATATATATATATATATATATATATCTTTTGCAAACACCTTGCACATGCAAGCGCTCCCAGTCAAAAACTCCGCATACCGGAAGGCAGCAAGTGTATACGGTCATCAGGAGAGAATGCGCGCCATTTCGGGGCCTACCTCTCGATGGCATCAGTGTGCCTTATTTCCATTATTATTTTTGTATTGGTAGAAAACATAATGGAGTTTATGACGTATGTCTGCTTAGAAAGAGACCGTATATTTTCCGTTTATATGCATTTTATTCATTTCTCCGGGTTCCTGGATACGTTTATCTCTTTCGTTTATTCGTTTTCGTTTTTTTAGCTATTTTCCATCAACACAGTCGTCAATGAACTGCTTAGAGGATTTCATTCCAATAACATTATATAATTCTTTCTGTCACTGCATGCTCTTTGTGTTCTATTCATCACTACTTCCACACCTCCAGCAATGAGGAGCATCCATAACTGCCTTACATGTAATATATCATTTTAAGACTTTTAACAATGGTTCACGCCCCAGCATGGCCACATCTCATGAGCTGAAACTGGAAAAATCAAAATCAAAATCCAAAAATCATATGACTCGCTTCTCATTCGTGTACCTATGTTTGTGTGACTGTGACTATGCACACAACACACACACAAACACACATGTATATATGTATATATATATATATAATATATATATATATATATTATATATATATATATATATTTCTTTATTACACACAAGGGGCTAAACATAAATGGGACAAACAAGGACAGACAAAGGTGTTAAGTCGATTACATCGATCCCAGTGCGTAATTGGTACTTAATTTATCAACCCCGAAAAATATATGCATGCATATATTTTTCTTGCAGTGTTTCTTTTGCTGAAAGCAGTTCGCCTCTTGGTGAGAATCTATGTTTGCATTTCATCTTTCTACCTTTTCTGGTGTTTACGTTGTTTCCACAGATTAAATCATTCAATATTGATATTTCACCTCTCGTTTTTCAATCTCTTCTTCAATTTTACTTTTCCAATTGAGAATACTTCTCAGGTTTCTATTTCATTCTTCTTTGTTTTTCAGAGGAATACTGTTGGTTTCAATTGTCTTAGAAGATGCGTACGTAATTTCATTTAATTTAGTGAGATCTGGTTTAATTCTTGTATAAATTCCTTTGTTCCATAGTTTCCAATTTTAATTTGTTTTCTATTTTGGATTGTATTTTAGTGCTTATGAAGTGGTTCTCTATCATGCATATCAAGACAAACAGCGCATATAAGGCAGGCACTGCTTGCTAGATGAAATGATTATCAAATACAGCTGAATATACTTCTAGCCATGGAGTTACAACCTGAACATTATAAATCACCAGCCGTTTATCTCTTATTTAGGGAACTCATCATCGTCTCCTTATTCGTATATATTTGAAACCTCTTTCTTCTTGTAGGGTTCTATCTATGAAACATATTGATCTTTTTCACAGATATTTTCTAAAGGTAACATTTTATTTGTTGCAGAAGAAGCTAATGATATTTCATTAACCAATTCACTATACGGAGGATATTATATATGTGTTATTACCAGCACTATTATTTTGTCATTTAACGTTGAATTAAAACCATTTGATGGTGCTATGTATTTTTAATCAGAAATAAATACTATCTTGGTACATTCGATTCACTTCTATCTCTATAAAATGCATATATAAAAATAAAGCTATAATGATATCATTTATTATATTCCTACCATTAGTTAAGTGATATTTATTAGGCTTTACAGAAAACCATTCATAGTGTGACTGAATTAAAACCAACGTTTCCTATTACAAGCAAACCAAAGTTTGATACTGTTTATAACTAAGAGAAATTATCCATTTGTTAAATATGAATAGGAACCAAATATTACATATCTACTAATCAAGGATGATTTATGAATCTATTTATTACACATTACTAACTGCATTGTATTTAAGATTGTTTCCAAACAGTAAGTTCAACTTGTATATATTATAAGGATGATAACTTACAAGGGTGGTCAATTAATGATATATAAGAAAGTGATAAATGAAATATAGTGAAACAAATAAGGTATTATCATCACATGCCACATTACAATAGCATGGTAAAAGCAATATTTTGATTGGTAGCTAAGTTGTTGAATGTCTGAAATATCAATGGAAAATTAATACTTGAAGAAAGATTTCACTTTAAAATATTACAAAGAAATGAGTTAAAGTCATAGAACTTGCGAAAAACGATCAGATGCTATTAATATATAACCGGATACTAAGAAATAGCTATGCGGGTCGAGCATATTAGCTTCTTCTTACAAGTTAATATGCGGGTCGTGCATATTAACTTGCTCAATACCACAGATTTCTATATCAGTTGTTTGACCTTAATCATTTCAGTATGTCCGTTGGTGGCTGATAATATACGCATCTCTTATCATGAGCAGGAGGAGTGCAGGAGCATCATAGCTATGTATTGAGAGGAATGTTTGGAGTCTGAATAATTCAACTCTGAAAACATGGCCGCTTCGTTCAACATTCTGAAACAACCTTTATTCAAGGACAAATTGAGTGGGATGGGTTACTCTTCCGGAAGAAAGTTCTATCCGGGCACACCTACACGGTTATGCGCTGTTTATCTTGATATGCATGATAGAGAACCACTTCATAAGCTCTAAAATACAATCCAAAATAGAAAACAAATTAAAATTGGAAACTATGGAACAAAGGAATTTATACAAGAACTAAAACCAGATCTTACTGAATTAAATTAAATTATGTACGCATCTTCTAAGACAATTGAAACCAACAGTATTCCTCTGAAAAAAACAAAAACAAAGAAATACAAACCTGTGAAGAATTCCAAATTGGAAAAGTAAAATTGAAGAAGAGATTGAAATAATGAGAGGGGAAATATCAATATTGAATGATTTAATCTGTGGAAACAAGGTAAAAACCTGAAAGGGAAGAAAAATGAAGTGCAAACATAGATTCTCACCAAGAGGCGAACGGCTTTCAACAAAAGAAACACTGCAACAAAAATATATGCATGGATATATGTGTGTGTATGTGTGTATGTGCGTGTATGTATGTAAATATATATATGGAGAGAGAGAGAGAGAGAGACATATACATATACATATATATACATGTGTGTTTGTGTGTGTGTAAGTGTGTGTGTTGTGTGCATAGTCACAGCAACACAAACATAGGTGCACGAATGAGAAGCGAGTCATAAGTGAACCATTGTTAAAACTCTTAAAATGATATATCACATGTAAGGCAGTTATGGATGCTCCTCATTGCTGAAGGTTTGGAAGTAGTGATGGATAGAACCCAAAGAGCATGCAGTGACAGAAAGAATTATATAATGTTATTGGAATGAAATCCTCTAAGCAGTTCATTGACGACTGTGTTGATGGAAAATAGCTAAAAAAACGAAAACGAATAAACGAAAGAGATAAACGTATCCAGGAACCCGGAGAAATGAATAAAATGCATATAAACGGAAAATATATGGTCTCTTTCTAAGCAGAAATACATCATAAACTCCATTATGTTTTCTACCAATACGAAAATAATGATGGAAATAAGCATCACCTTCATAGTGCTTCTGTTATTACATCGATTAATGCAATCATTGACATCATTATTATTGCAATCAATTCTACAATTACAAACAATACTGTCGCTATTATTAAAATTCGAACCCATAAAAACGCAGCACCTGTTTTTCGCTACTTGTTAGCATCAACTCGCAAACCTGTTTCAGTTTAAATCTATCACGTAAAAACATAGAGAAAAGAAACGTATTAGACTATTAAATAACGACTCTCAGATACAAAATTATAGGAATATGTGTGTTTGCGTGTGCTTCTGTGTGTAATTATGTGAGTCCAATAAAATTAGGAAAAGCATAAATTTCACAGATATATTATAATTTGATTACGTTCAGTAGCTGCTTCATTAGGAATAAACGTCACTGTTTGTATAATTAAATTTTTAAGATATATAATTTATTAAATTGAATTTAAATTTGTTTAATATAATGTTATTCCAAAGTAATCAGGAATATCATGTGCAAAGGTAGCCACCAATATTTGCAATTAAATCGTTTACATCTCCAGTGTCTATTAGTGGAAAATTATCTGGTACTTTATGATAAAATACTCATCAGGTTTTGGTAAATAGTAATTCCATGTGACAGACAGAAAATTAGCAGCAATATTATAAGAAAGAAAATTGTTTTCGGAGACGACGAACTTGCAGAATCGTTAGCACATCGGGAAAATTGCTCAACTGTATTTCGTCCTTCCTTACGTACTGAATACAATTTCACAGACGATAAATTAAGTACCAACTGAGCACAAGGGTCGATGTAATCGACAAAGTCCTTTCCCCCAAGTTTCAGGCTTTGTGTCTCTAGTAGAAAAGGACATATTTGAAAAATTTTATTACTTTGATAATTCTTTCGTTTATATTACTCCATAATTATTAAAGCAATAATCTGTTTTGTTGATAATTTTCATAGCATGTACTTATATTACAACGCTATTATTTTTATTATTCGTATTATACACATACACACACACACACACGTGTGTATTTCTTAAATTACGTAGGAGTGTAAGTTGCAATACTAATGTATAGTTGCACTGTACAATTTATCGCATACGTACTAGTACATGCATGTAGAATATGTTATGCTCTAAGATATATTAATTTTACATATGGGCTGCGAAACGTCCGTCTTTCTATGGATAACAACTGGATCACTAAAGGTATTGGTCTCATACCTCCTGGCCTTATTTATATATTGCATATGAGTACGCGCGAGCGTTTGTGTACGTGTGCGTATGTGAGTCCGATTGTGCATACAAATACGTACTTATATATATAATATATATATATATGTATATATATATATATATAACATTAGGGTGAATTGAAGAAATGGAGCTGAACGCAGATTGAACAGAATCGTTTTTATTTCATTCTACACGTGTTTCGAAAGGCACAAATTACCAAAATCCGATTGAATAATGGGACCATTGTGTCTTTCTCTTCAGGAAGAAAAAAGGAAATCCGTTGGAAAAACAAAAACATAACAGAGGCGGAGCAAAAAACAAATCGAACTGTGCTCCCAAGAGCCATGGCGAACTGTTTATCAGTGTATGTTGAGAACCGGTGGCTGAAGAATTCAACGGGTCAGGCATCGGTCAATCATGTGGGTGAGGGTGTATAGATGTTCTTTGTGACGGAGAATAAAGTTCTGACTATTTAAAGAATATTGGATGTTTTATAAGTGGCGAGAAAAACTACTTAGAGACGTGTGTGTGTGTATACTGTTCTATATATGTGTGTGTTGGCGTAGGGGTAGAAAACATTTTTTGTGTACGTGTGTGCGTTTGATCGTTCGGCTGTCAGTGGCTACTGCCGTGATAACCGTTGGGTGGCAGAAAGAAAAAAAAAAAATATATATATATATATATATTATGTTTTATGTGTGTGTGTGTTCATCTAAGCCTACCTTGTCAAGGAAACCCCCCGCTGTGAAAAAACCAAGCCCCGTTTGTCTTACAGGAGTAATTCCCCTTGCAGTGGTCAATCGTAGATATCTTAAAGGCTATTTCTAGTGGGCTTTTCAAATCAAATCAGTTCTGGGAAGTTTGAACATTTTATAGTTTTGTAGTAGTGGGTGAGGAGGAAGTGAGACAGAGAAAAAATGTGTGTATGTGTGTGTGTGTGTGTGTGTGTATGTGGTTGTGCGTGCGTGTGTGTGTGTGTGTGTGCGCGTTTATATCTGAGAGTGAAGAAGTGTTATTTCCGTTGGTCTACTGGACCGCCTGTGGTTTTATAAGAACTTTGGCCGTCCATTTCGATGTCACTGAGTGTGTGTTGTGCGTAGGTTGGCCTGGCAAATGTCATTTGGGTTCACACTTTCTATGATCATTCTGTGGAGTGTGTGTGTGTGTGTGTGTGGTCCTTGTGTCCCTGTGTGTTTTCGTGTTGCGTGCGTGTGTGTGTGTGTGTGTGCGCGTTTATATCTGAGAGTGAAGAAGTGTTATTTCCGTTGGTCTACTGGACCGCCTGTGGTTTTATAAGAACTTTGGCCGTCCATTTCGATGTCACTGAGTGTGTGTTGTGCGTAGGTTGGCCTGGCAAATGTCATTTGGGTTCACACTTTCTATGATCATTTGTGGAGGTTGTGTTGTGTGTGTGTGTGTGTCTCTGTGTGTCCCTGTTGTTTTCGTGTGCGTGCGTGTGGTGTGTGTGTGTGTGTATGTGTGTGTGTGTGTGTGTGTGTGTGTCTGTGTGTTTGGAGAAGGGGAGAGAGACAAAAAGAGAAAGGGAAAATAAAAAAATAATAATAAAAAATAAAAAAAATATAGAAATATAAAAATAAATAAAAATATAAAATATAAAAAAATATAAAAAATAAAAATAAAAATAAAAAATAAAAAATAAAAGAAAATAAAATAAAAATATAAAAATAAAATAAAAAATAAAAAATAAAAATAAAAATAAAAATAAGGGAGGAAGTGGAGAAGAAAAAATATTTTTGTGTGTTGATATTTATACCAACATATATATCACACACAGACTTATACATAAAATATTTGAAAAAACTTTTTATCGGTTCAAAATGAACAACCAATTATACCATCTTGAAAATTGTATATTATAGGAAAGTTAAAATTAAAGTGACAATTAAAAGGTAAAGATGGAAGTGAATTATAAAGATAATAATATAATATGATGTATATAACAGGCAATACACACATCTACACACACACAGATTTGTCCTTCAATGTATGTTGAGTAAAGTTTCAGCCATTTAATTTGGGGGAGAACTTAGCTATGAAATGTTTTTCCATATTCCTCCTGAAGGGGGTGTCGTTCTTCGGACACTTGGAGAAGGGAAATATCTTAAATTTTCCTTCTCCACATGTAGCTAGGTGTGTGCTTAGTGGTATATATATATGCTTGTTTTCAGTCGTCATGTCGCGTTGTGCAGGGAGTGGTGGTGTTATTTTTCTATTCGAGTATTCAGTTTAGATTCACTACGAACACCTTACCACCTTCCCATTAATTTTCTCTCTCGTTTATAGTCTGTGTAAGTTTGATCTACTTATATATTGATATCTCTATGTTTATCCTTAAATATTCGTCGTCTGAAAATCTCCAGTCTTTGATTTATATGAATTGACTATATAACGATATATATATATATTGTATAACATACACAAACTTTTTGCATATAATTTGTTTATCCATGTAATTGCCTCTCCCAACCACTGTTTGCCGGCCTGTCTGTTTCTTTCTTTCTTTCTCTGTTTCAATCTGTATACATACATAAGAATGAATGTTTTTATATATAATGAACGTGAAATACAGGAAGGGACGAACACGGAACACAGACAAATCATTCGAAGCCTTCAATCTTCAGTCAGACACCGAATCATCATAGCAAATTTCGGCTGTTCAATTCTGATATTTGCTCCAACTCGGCCAGCCCCAAGAAAAAAAACTAAGCTGTAAGCATTAGATTTCTTGGTAGAAGACAGGAATGTGAACGCACAAGACGGATGTGAATACAAGAGACGAAAACGAAATTGAAAACAGTAATGAATAAACAAAAATATATATAACGGTGGTTGTCATACGACTTTAGACCAAATGAGACAAAAACAACAACAACAACATAGCTGGATATATATATATATATATATTATATATATATTATATATATATATATATATATATATATATATATATATGAGGGAGGAAAAGTACTCACATTTACTTGGAGTGAAATGCATTTAACTGCTGTTTACCTATGTCCAACTTCAATCGATATATGCGTAGCTGACTGTTTGTCGTGGGAGTGTAATTCAATGAAATTCCTAATTTGAATGAATAAAACAAAACAGAAAAAGATACAACTGTACTTGTTCATTTCTAATGATGGCCAGGAAATGGAGCTTTGTTTGTGTCTATTTTGGGACGTTTCTTTTTGCCTCTGTTTATTGTATGTGAGTTTTTGCTAATATATATTTGGGTCTCTTGATTAACAATCTTTTAGTTTGTTTATGACGTGTTTATATCTATTTAGTAGATTAGATTTGCTTCTGTTGATGTGTGTCATTTTATGTTTATTGTCTTTGGGTGTTATTACACGTGTGCAATTTGCAAATTTATCTTTATTTTGTATATCCCTACCCGTGCTTTACTAAACTGAACGTTTGAAATAGGAAAATCTTCATCTGGAAATAGTTACGAATGAATGGTCTAAAATATGACGGTAATTCATGAGGATACTCATAACTGAGTGTTCATTAATATTATGACGTTTGAATGCTTTGGCGTTAAGATTGAAATATTCAAATGTTTTGTTTGTGAGTTGGATGAATGAGATGACAGCGATTTTATAATTAAACTAATCAAACTGATAAGATATGTTTTAAGCTATTATTCAACATTATTATCAGTTTGATTAGCTTAATTATAAAGTGCACAGCTATGGAAGAATATGCAAGTATCACGCATTAAATATGATGTACAGGGTCAGTGACAGTATGATAAAATTTTCTAATTATTTTCTAAGACTTACTTGCGTATATAAATTGCATTACATTTAGACTGTCTAATAGATTATAAGTGGTTTGGGGCGTTGTGTGAAGAGAAGTTTTGTTTGTGGTGTATCGACATAAGCAGCTTGTTCTTTGCGTACGTCATTTTGTTTTGGTCAAGACATATTGTTTTTTTTGTGTTTATGCACGTCTATGTGTATTATAAATTTACTTTCCATTGAGAGGTGTTTGATCATGTAATGTGGATATCAGTATTTTGTATGTCCAAGGCAGTAAAATTGTTTTTATCTGTTTGGATGTTTGGTCTGTTTTGAAGATGAATTTATCTTGGTGTCATAATCGTGACTCAAAACCTCTTATTCACTTGCTTTGTTGTTTGACACGATTATGTTGTAACCTTTTTATATGGTGATATACTGAATATTATTTCGCCAATTTTTTATTTGCCGTTATATTTTCTTCAAATCCGAGATACGTTTAGACCGAGATGTTCACGGACGGTGTGTTTCGTGTATCGGTATTTAATGATAACATTTGTAGTACAGTTGTTGTTTGGACATTGATTTAGATATTTTTTACATGTTTTAGTCATTTGACTGTGGCCATGCTGGAGCACCGACTTTAGTCGAACAAATCGACACGAAGACTTATTCCTTGTAAGCCTAGTACTTATTCTATTTATCTCTTTTGCCGAACCGCTAGGTTACGGGGACGTGAACATACCACCATCTGTTGTCAAGCGGTGTTGGGGGGGGGGGGCAACACAGACACACAAACATATACACACACATATAAATATATATATATATATAGACATATATACGACGGGCTTCTTTTCAGTTTCCGTCTACCAAATTCGCCCACAAGCCTTTGGTTGGCCCTTTGGTTGCCCCAGGTGCCACGCAGAGGGACTGAACCCGGCACCATGTGGTTCGTAAGCAAGCTACTTACCACGCAGCCACTCCTACGTCTATTTCCTATGATTTATTTTTAATTTGAGCATTAGTTTAGCCTTCTCATAGTGTTTTGCTTTGTTGACGTTAAGTTTGAACTGTTCGAAAGGTAATAACACATGCTTTCTCTCCCGCAATGACATACATTTTCATACGTGTTTGCCCGATCATTGATCCATCGTTTTGATATCAATAAGTTCAACCGAATAATTTTTCTGCAGCTGTAGAAAACTTCTGCATTGTTTCTGTTGAGCAGCTTGTCTAATTTGCTCTCTACTGGAAAGTCTATTGTGTACTCTAACTTTGTTATATTTACGTTAAGAGTAGACATTTCTGATCGAGCAGCTATTCACGTGCAGTAATTTATTGGATATTCAGCAGGGGTTGAGGTTTATCTGTCTTTCATTGTCGACTGTATTGCATCGTCGATTAATTACTAATATTCTGAGGCTTCTGCGAAAGAATTCTTATCGAGGGTGAGTGTATAACTTCTACGCTTTTAAGTGAAATGAACTAGGTGCTTTTTAAGTGTAGTAAGTTTAGCTGTTCAGGTTAATCTTTGCTTGAAAACGGCTTGATGTTATTTCGTTCCCTTGTCTGAATATGTGCAGTTGAAACACCACCTAACCTTTGCAGTACCACATAATTTTTTAATGGTTTTATCTAATATTTCTTTTAGTTGTTTGAGTTATTTGACAGCGGCCATTCTGGAACACCACCTTTAGTCGAACGGTCTCTTATACCGAACAGCTAAGTTACGGGTACATAAACACACCAGCATTAGTCAAGTGTTGGTCGACGGAACAAATATGAACATACAAATACATACACACATATATATATATATACATATATACATATATACATGACGAGCTTCTTTCAGTGTCCGTCTACCAAATCCACTCACAAGGCATTGGTCGGTTCGAGGGTATAGTAGAAGACACTTGTCCAAGATGCTAAGCAGTGGGACTGAACCCAGAACAGTGTAGTTGGGAAGTAAGTTTCTTACTACACAGCGACTCCTGAAAACATATGCATATATTATATATATATATATATATATATATATATATATATATATATATATATATATATATATACATACATACATATACATATATATAAATTTTAAGATTTCACCTTTTATAAATTCAACAATGAAAAAAGTAAATTATTACATATAGAAAAAATTACATTCTATAGAGAAAATTAAATATATGATAAAAACATATGCCACTCACATACAATAACAGAGGCAAAAAGAAACGTCCCAAAATAGACACAAACAAAGCTCCATTTCCTGGCCATCATTAGAAATGAACAAGTACAGTTGTATCTTTTTCTGTTTTGTTTTATTCATTCAAATTAGGAATTTCATTGAATTACAATGATAATAAATAAATAAAACGTATATATTTGGTAAAGTGCGATGTCTCGACCATCTTCTCTGCTATGTTACTAATTCGTAAAACACTACGAGAGAAGAAATTTAGCAACGTAGACATTAATAGTTGCAAAAAATAAATTCACTATTCTTCTTTAATACATAGTGTCAAAAGTAAATTTTGCCAGCTGAAAATATTTATTTTCTCACATAAATTACACATGAAAACTAAAATTTATTTCGTCATGATATGTTACTATTGTACTCGGAAATCAGTATGATACATTCATTAATAAAATATGCCGAAGTTCAATAACCTATTTTTGTTAAGGTTATTATGAACCCATATTCTTTTATCACAAGGGTGTATTGCGAAATTTTAAAAATCGTTGTACGAATAAAGGTGGGTAAATGCGTATTGGGTGCCCATAATTTTATGCTTCTCAGATAAGAGCAGTGTTATATGAAATTATATATTTCTGATCAATAGCAAAAGAAGGAGTAACAGTAATTTTCATAAGCGTTTAGATTGAAAGGAGTTCTGCAATCTCTTGAGGGGAGAGTTGGTATAATCGTATCGGTTGATCATGATTATAATTAAGACGGTTAGATATCGCATTAAAACAAATGAAGCAATTCAATGAATGGAGTACGTAACAATGCAATGCCATAAACCGAATTTGTGTCTAAACGTTTGTCTTAAAAGTTAAGTTTTTCATGAAAATGTCTATAAGAAACGGATCCAGGTCTATTCGCCGTAAGGCATTTCGCTGTAGGACAATTGACCGTAGGTCTATTCACCGTAAAGCAATATTTTCACCGTAAGACAATATTTTGAGGATATTTTGCCGCAAGGACATTTGTAGTAAAGCATGAACAGAGAAAGATAAAAAAAATAAAACTAAAATTAATAGAGATCATACGCTTTGTTTCAAAAGATAAGCTAACAAACTAAAAAGCTAAAAATCATTGACATTGCATGCAAATAATGTTGTTTTTGATTTTGATTGTAAACTGTGACAATGCTTAGTATGTGCATATAAACATCTTTGTAATTTTTCTTGGTTGCGGTTTCTCGCATAGTTTACCTTCTTTTTAGAAAGAGATTCTTCATTTCTCAAGAGATTTTTAAGTTACAATAAATTTGATGAGTATTTCTAACAAATGCTTGCAGCGCATCATGGAAACCATCTGTTCTATTTTTGGTGTTAGCCAGCTGATTTAGGGTTCTTTCATACATATTCCAAAGTAGGAGGTACTCTTCGGCTACGAACTCCCCTACCTCTCTCCCCACCAATGTAATGCTTTACAAAATATGCCACAAATTGTGACAAGTTATCGAACAGACAAATACATACGTTCTATAAATGCATCGATAGTGTTTGGAGGCGGGATGAATGTAAGTGTCATAAGGCACTTTACTTTTGTGTTAAAATCAGAATTAGTTTGATATCGCACCTTTAAGCCCAAAATCTGTCAACTTTCTGTAAACATTTAGACAGGCATAAACAACAACAACAAAAACCCCCCCCCAAAAAAAAACAGCATGTTATATTTGAAAATGGAAAATTGTCAGAAAAAGTTAGAAAACTAGCTTGTTCAAAATGAATTATTAGATCTTCTTGTCTTTGGGACTCTAGCAAATCCTTAACCTTTTGAAAAAACCTATTGTATGTGTCAAGAGCCTTATTCGGAAAGAGACCGTAAAATCGTGGCCTATGTTAGCATGTAAAGTATATAACTGATAATAAATTACAGGACAGACCTTAAATGCTCCATAACATGCCCAATTCTTATGTATTTCTTGATCGTGCCACCCTGCGGTCGTATCAAATATCAACATTCTGTTTTCATCTTCCATCTCACTATCGTTGAGTAAAATTCTTTCTCTATTCTGTAGAAACGTAAATTCTTCGGGAATTACATAGCCGATTCTTCATCTAGGTATAGAAGGGAACTTTTCTTCTTTTTGTCTCCAACTTCTAATGTTTTTTCGATAAAATCGAAGTTGATGGCACAAGAGAGCGTCCTTCATCCTCCAATTCTCCACATGCGGCACCAATCAAAGAGCTTCAAGTTAACTGAGATTGAAGTGCATTTTCTTTCATATGTGCATTTTTGGTTGATTAGGATTCAATGCATGTATATGCACATTTATAATTTTACAAATAGAGATCACTCCTCTACTCAGCTTTACTCTTTGAATCAAAACACTTTAAATAGACTTTGCCTCCATATTTTATTTCTAGCCTATAAAGTTAGTGTTGTCTGCGGGCTCATCACAACCTCCGCTGCTTTTAATAGAGTACTTAATATTGTAAGAGTTTAAGTTTCACCTTTTATAGACAAATATTGTAAATGGTCGAAGTAACCTCTCAAAACAAGCTTTTTGCTTTTGAATTTTCAAGATAAGCTTGCTATTTTAAAATAAATATTAAACGACATTTCTGTTTATAAATTATCAATTCAACAATAAATACTATTCCTTTATCTACCTTATTTAATTAACGACGCAGTTTCAAGCTTCTAATCGTCACCGCAAAATGTCGAATTGTCTACGGTCAATTGTCCTACGGGGAGTTTGTTTACGGCAAATTGTGCGGCCACCACATGAAACAGGTACCATGCCTTTCATTCTTATTGGAATATAAAACGATGTGATCTGCAAAACCAAGTAATAAATATTATTTATATGTATAGTATTGAAGTTGTTACCATAATTTTTAATGATTCATATTATTTCCGTTACCCTCTTTGCTTGAGGAAAATAAAAATATCATATTTAAGATAGCTGTTTCAATAATTGCACATTTTTTTGTCACAATGAATTAATAAATTATTTGAGTGGTTTCAGCTGCAAAATTACTTGCGTAGAGCTTGGTTTTCATATCATGTAACAGTTCTTGTTCCATCCTATTACTGGTCTATGAGTTCAGTCATTTTATTATTACTGACATTCAGTTTATACATTAAAAATTAAGAGAATGGAAAGCATAAACCCTTAAAGGGAATCTAATAGTAATTTCTCAAAAAAGGGAAACTCTGACTATATATATATATATATATAATATATATATATATATATATATATATATATGCGTAGAAGTGACTGTGTGGTAAGTAGCGTGCTTACCAGCCACGTGGTTCCGGGTTCATTCCCACCACGCGGCACCTTGGACGAGTGCCTTGTACTATAACCACGGACCGACGAAACCCTTGTCAGTGGATTTGGTAGACGGAAACTGAAAGAAGCATTTCGTATATATGCATATATATATATATATGTATGTATATGTTTGCGCGATATTGTTTGTCCCCCCAAATCATTTGACAACCGTTGGTGGTATGTTTACATCCCCGTAACTTAGCGGTTCAGCAAAAGAGACCGATAATATAATTACTATGCTTCCAAAGAATAAATATCATGGGATCGATTGTTCGACTAAAGGCGGTGCTCCAGCATGGCGGCAGTCAAATGACTGAAACGAGTAAAAAAATAAAAGAGTGTATATATATATATACATATATATATATATATATATATGTGTGTGTGTGTGTAATATACAAAGGGCAGGAAGCTCTTTTCATTTCTACGCACCACTTTCCTTGCGTAATGGAACTGCAAATATAACATATTCAAAAATGACTCCTCATATTGAACTCTAATATTTCCTTCTATTTAGCCATCTCACATCGACTCTGATGAAGGGGTATCCCTAATATCCCAGAAACAGCTATAAGACTAACTTTCTCTTTATTATAAATATCCTGAAATTCCACACAGCCTTGGATTTGTTGTCTTATTTTATTTAACATATATAATACACATATATTTGATATATTATGAATTTAATCTTATTTGAAACAAAATAATAACATACATGTTTCTTCAAGGATTTATGTATTCGCTCCTTGTATCGTTCAACTGATGCATCTATAATCTATTTATCTCCATTGCTTTCTCTCTCGAGTTCTGTTACCCCTTTTCCACCCTCGCTCACTCCCTTATGCGCACTCATTTATTAATTTTAAATTGAACATTTCAAAATGTTGGTTTGAATGCTTGAGAATTTACCTTCTAGTATCGAATAGAAAGCTTCGTTGAATTTCATAAATAATTATCATATCAATAATTACGTTATTTATTCTTCAGATTAAATTAATGTATGTTCATTAAATTTACTGGTGATATATCTTTGTTATATATTTATAGATTTTTCAGCTATATCATGCCCGTTATATAATTAATTACGCATAAACAATCATACACACGTACATATATACAGAAATACATATATACAGAAATAATACTTACATACATACACAAAAAACATAAATATATATATATATATATATATATACGTTTATAAATATATATGCGTGTATATATATATATATATATATATATATATATGTGTGTGTGTGTGTGTGTATGTGTGTGAGTGTGTATATATATATACATATATATATATATATGCGTGGATGTACATACACACACATATATATATATTCACTCGGTTATATATAGAAGCGTAAAACAAATGAGGGTAAATGATTAAAACTGAAGATTTAATAATCAGCTGGCAAGAGGAAACATAATTAAATAGAAACTTGTTGGAATATTGTACATAAATACACTTGCGCACACATTCATTTGCACACATACATATTTGGATTGGAATATATAATGATACATCTATCCATATACAGACTCACGGCTATAACTTTATATATATATATATATATATAAAGCCCTACCCACCGTCTAAGTAATTTTATTGACATTGTTTTGAAACCACTATGTACTTACATACCCAGTTTCATCAGGGATGACATCGACTTCCTGTCCCGTCTTCCCCAAAACAACAGAAACAAATTCAGTTTTACTAAGTTTTGATGTGGTAAGCCTCTACACCAATATTCCAATAGGAATAAAGGCGATTAAATACTGGTTAGAAAAACATAGAGAAGTGATTCCCAGCAGATTCACAGTGCCATTTATATTAGACACAGTCAAACTTATTCTAGAAAACAATACATTCTTCTTCAATGGAAAGAATTACATCCAAATTAGAGGCACGGCGATGGGAACGAGGTTTGCTCCCGTTTACGACAACTCTGTAATTGGATACTTAGAACAACAACTCTACCAAGAGGTGGAGGTAAACTATGGCACTGGATTTAGAAAGTATATTGAAAAGGCATGGAAGAGATACCTTGACGACTGCTTCATAATCTGGACAGAATCTCTAAATACTCTGGAAGAGTTCAATATCCTCCTGAACAACCTACACCCATCTCTCCAATTACAAAGGAGATAAGTAGTACCAAATTACCATTCCTAGATATAATGGTAATTAAAAAAGACACACCATCACCACAGATATATACTATAAACACACAGACACACATCAATACCTAAATTTTAAGTCGTGCCATCCACCACATGCAAAACGCAACATCCCATACTGCCTAGCCAGAAGAATTTGTACCATTATAGATGATGCAAATATCAGGAACAAACGCCTAATAGAACTAAGAGAATTTTTGCTCAAACAAAAATACCCATCTCTACTTATAGAAAATGGCATACAGCGGGCTATAAAAATACCCATACAACAACTTAGGTAGGACAACCCAAGGAAGAGGAAAACAAGAACAAGTCATACCATTCATAGTGGCACACAACCCATGTCACCAGAATATTTTCAACATTGCAAAAGCAAACCTACCAATCATTGCCCAAAGTAATGAATTAAAAGGCATAATCACGGATCGAGCTATGGTGCTTAGTAAAAGACAGCCTAAAAACTTGAAAAAATTACTAACAAAGGCAAAATTTGACCTTAGCAACAAAGACCAAACATTCACTGTATCTAAATGCAATGATAATCGATGTGACACATGCCAATTCATACATACCGACCAATATATAAAGACAAAAACCGGGAAAATATTCACAAACGCGAATATGAACTGCAAAGGCAGAAATTTAATTTACTGCATCAAATGCCCAAATTGTGAAGAAATATATGTAGGTCAGACAGGAAACGCACTATCAGAACGCTCACGTGTATCCGGCAACAGATTAGAGACCCAGAGGTCCGTCAGATACCTTTGAGTAACCACCTAGCAACATGTGGCCGGAAAATGTATATAATATTTCCGTTCTACAAATTACACAGCCCAAGTGAAATCGAGAGGAGAATCAGAGAAAAGAATTTTATTGATAAATTCGAACCCAAGCTAAATAAGCAATAGTAATAATACTTAGATAGCAGGAAAATTATCTTATTTAGGGTTAAAAGTTCTATTGCCACCACCATCACCACTAGCAACAATAATTAAGGTGCTGACAATGATGATGCTGGCAATTGAAATATAAAAATATAAAAATCTCTGACAAAGGCAATTTACACCATTTCTAAAAATAGCCCAACAATTGCTGCTTCGGCCAGGGTCAAGGTACAGGACTCTTGACATGTCCAACAAAGCGTGACGCCTAAACCAGTCAGCTCAACCAACCAATCAGCTTAAGTAATTGAGTGATGCTACACACTGATTGGTCACTGATTGATTACAAAACCTAGCATTTGGAGCCTACCCAACTGTATTTAAAGCACATATTCAATCATCTCGCTACAGTCAAAAATTGTGAAGCATGACTGTCACCACTACTACATGAACCTGAAGATTGCAGAATTTAATGCATGAAAGTACTAGTTCAATGAGAATGAACATTTAACATTCTATTATTTTATTTTATTTTATTATATTATCTTATATCATTATCAGATTGTAAATAAAACGTGAAAATCAGACAAGGTCGGACTTCCTTTTATTAATATATTCTTCTATACACAATGGCAGTCATATAAATATAAGACTAAAGCTGTCGCTGATTAGCTCCAAGAGGCAATCGCCTCTAGCTAGCTATATGACACACGAACCTGAGTCCATTACAGCCTTCGAACAGGGGAGGTCAGCCGCTTCACATTGCTAGTGAGACATCTGCAGACATGTTTCAGGGTTGTTGCCCTTTATCAATGCAGCGTAGTCAGATTCAGCCGGAGTCGCTACTGACCGTCTGTTCGAAGGTTGTAATGGACGCAGGTTCGTGTGTCAAATAGCTAGCTAGAGGCGATGGCCTCTTGGAGCTAATCAGTGACAGCTTTAGTCTTATATTTATAAGACTGTCATATTAGTATGGCGATAACTATTAATATCCAGTAACGCTGCCGTAATCTCCTTTAGAGAGACTTAGTAATTTTAATACTTCTATTATTGAAAACAGGTGGATGTATTCCACTGTAACTAGGTAAATAAAATCTTCGAACAGACGGTCAGTAGCGACAACTGCTGAGTCTGACTACGCTGCATTGATAAAGGGCAACGACCCTGAAACATGTCTGCATATGTCTGACTAGCAAGGTGAAGCGGCTGACCTCCCCTGTTCGAAGATTGTAATGGACACAGGTTCGTGTGTCATATAGCTAGCTAGAGGCGATGGCCTCTTGGAGCTAATCAGCGTCTGCTTTAGTCTTATATTTATAAGACTGCCATATTAGTATGGCGATAACTATTAATATATATATATATATATATATATATATATATATATATATATACATACATACATAAAAATAATGTTTGTGGTGTGTGTGTGTGTGTGTTAAGGTACAAATTAACATACCCTAAGTTTCAATTAATTGGTGATTGCATTTTAAAAAAACATGTATTCAAATATACACAGCAAATATACATATGCATATATATATATATATATATATTATATATATATATATATATATATATATATATATAATACAGGACCAGATACTGCAACAGCTTCAGATGACCACAGCTCTTTAACATCCTCCCTAAATGCCTGAGAGACTTGCATGCTGTGGATGTGGGTTTCTTTAAAACTAAACTGGATCTCTTCTTGTCGGGGATCCCACATGAACCTACCTCACGACAGGAGACACAGAAGCGGGCAGCGACATCGAACTCCCTTGTTGACCAAGTGCCACCTATCAGAGGTGGATTCACATATTAGTGTAGCTCATTTAGTGGTGGTGCCCCAGCATGGCCGCGGCCTTCGGGCTGTAACATTTTTAAGGATTTAAGGATTTATATATCTACATACATATATATATATATATATACATTTGACTTGTGGATAATTATTTTCTGTCCCCATATTTAGTATGCACAATGAAATTCAGAATATTTTTGTTCATTATTATTAATCTATACAAGTATTTAGTAAACTGTTCCGTAGAAATGAATGACACATTAGTTCAGTGAGGGATCAGATAGATAAGTGGTAGATATATCGATAGATAAATAGGTTGACACATAGTTAAATAGATGGATAGATATATAGAGAGTTTGATAGATGGACAGGTAGACAGGCAAATAGAAAAGTACAGACAATGTTGTAATTTGACCTGGAAAACAACAATAAGTCGAAATAAACTAAAAATAATGTTGCTGAACTAAAATAGTAGTTTCTGTATTTCTTGTATTTTTAGTTTAAGTATATAACCCAATATATTCAAGAAGCTATTCCTTTTCAAACTAATAACAACCAGAAAGTTTCAACGTTAAATATTTGATATTATAAACTTACGTAAAAAGATACATAATAACTATCTATATAAAATTTTAAAAAGTATTTTCCTTTTTTTAAAAAGGCTAGCGTGTTTTTTCCTAAATTTCCAGGTTAAAATCTTCCTTTTTTCTGTACTTTTCCCTGTCCAACTCTCAGACGTTTTCTAGTATTCGGTGCCCGCATTCTAATCCACATTTTTCCTGACTATTCTATTATTTGTATTATTATTATAACTAATTGTACGCCCTTTATGACAGAAAAAGTGATAATAACGTATTTTCTTCGATGCAGATTTAGCACCTAAAAAAACAACAAAGGATTAATTGCTGCATATATGTTAGAAATAAATATATTTTTCCCAAGTTTTATAATAACAAAATGTTATCTTATCTAAACAATTAATAATAAATTTTTAATGATTGGCTTTTTTTATTAATAGAGGTAACAAAAGTGACGGAGAGAACTGATTAGCACCGCTTTTCGAAACATAAGAGTTCAACTCACTGTCTTAATTGACTGACAAAAGGAGGTAAGTCCCCAGCGTACATAGTCGGATCTCAATTTCGGATTTTGACGTAGACCTCAGCAGTGGCTCTTAACGCCTAGGGTTAAACTCAACTCAGTCTTATAAGTAAGAATAAAAAAAAAATATTGAAAAGGTGTCCTGATTTCGAAAACGGTAAACGTGTAAAAAAATAAATTACGCTTGGGACTTATCTGCCTTTGTCAGGAACTGAAGACTGTGTGTTTGTGGTTTTGAGTTTAACTCTTATGTTTATCAAAAGCGGTGCCAGTCGTTACCCTCTATCACGTTTCTGACCTCTATTAATTTTGCCTTTAGGTTTTTAATTTGTTGTCTACACTTTTACGATTTTGGAAATCTGCACAGATTTTCAATGGTTTTTCTTATACGACTGAGAGACGTAGTTGAGTTTAAGAGCCGTTGTTGAGCATTAAAATGGTCTACATAAAAATCCGAAATCCGAAACGCTATCTGCTTGGGACGTACCTTACTTTGTGTGTCATATCAGACAATGCGCTTTTGGCTTTGAGTTAGTTTAGCTCATATTTTTAGCAAAATCGGTGCCAGTCAGTACCATCTGTTACTTTTGTGACTTCTCCTTCTCCCTCTGTCTGTCTGCCTCTCTCTCTCTATATATATTTATATATCTGTTTCTGTGTGTGTATATATATATATATGTATATGTATATATATATATATATATATTATATATATATATATATATATATATATATATATATATATATATATTTATATATATATATATAGATGAGTGTATTTTTACCTTGTTAACAATTAACACGGAAAAATAAATAAATAGTTACCAGGGCAGCAAAATTCTCACAAGTAAAGATGTTGTAACTCCTCGTTTATAAAGGTTGAAACTTCGTGTTTACGTTGAATATTTTGAATAATATGAATAAAAAATGGAGTTAACGCAGGTTTAATACATGTTTAAACCTGCGTTAACTCCATTTTTTATTCATATATATTCATATATATTCATATATATATATATATATATATATATATGTGTGTGTGTGTGTGTGTGTGTGTGTATCCACATATATGTGTGCGCGCGCGTATGTATCAAGCTACCAAGTCATAAACATGATGCGTTTCTCTATTTACAATACTGCATATTAGTTATAGTGTTTTCTAGCATGTTGTCATGATCATTTTTGTTAATAAATTTGATTGGAGAGGTTTTGATCTTCAAAGAAATGAAGTTTCTAAAGAATAAAGAATTGGATAATATATATTGGTACTCGGAATCTGATAAAAAAACATGAAATACGAAAACAACAGGAAATGCGAAAACAAATGAGTTCAATACGCAAGCAACGAATGAAGCAAATGGAAAAAGGCACAAGTAATATAAAGAACGACCATTCATCACTTATCGGCTGTCTATTTACTCCACATTTCGAGCATTGAACGACAATATGAGTCTTCGAAGACAGTTGCTTCCATCAGTACCAAAATATAATTGCGCATGAGTATGAATAAAATTGCATAAGTATAGGCTTCGTCTAAGTATAAGGCCTTAGACATGTTCAAAGGCTGTTTGCCTCGGTTTGGATTATGTATCTTCCTTTACATTGCAGAAGTATAACGACTACATGATACAGTAATCCTACGAATAATTTCAATCACAATAACATGAGGCAGAACAAAATTTATTAAAGTTTATGCATATCAGCAATAAGAGCAATAAGAGGAATAAGTGTTGTTTCTATAACTATGATTTTGTTCTTCTCGACAAATTCTTACAGAGTCTAAACAAAAGTACCACACATATATATACATTCTCCTTATAATTTAATTGTGGTGAAACGTAATATATATATACATATATATATATATATACACATACACACACACACACACACACACACACACACATATATATATATATATATATATATATGTGTGTGTGTGTGTGTGTATGCGTGTGTGCGTGTGTGTGTGTGAAAAGCACGTTCAGTCCATCGTCTATTACTAATAT
>NC_043005.1:68886448-68901448 GCF_006345805.1 Octopus sinensis
CCCCTAAAATAAATACAAAAGACTGCAATCCGATGCGGGTGTTATGTATAAGTACATTTCCAGTTTTATACACAAGATTCAGTTGTGAATTTATGTTGTTTACACCAATAAATCAGCGTTCATTATGTCTATAATAAATATGTAACTCCTCAGAATTTAATTATTTCCCAATTTTATTTAGAATTCCTGTTTGATTTATGTAATTTTCAAATCATTTACTTAAATTAATTTTCAAGTTTGTTTACATACATTAATACATTTTTGCCTTAATCTTTTCATTAAATTGGATAGTCTTGTTTCGATGAATTTCAATATAAATTTGCACATGTGATGATGGAAAAATATGTTTATTGCGTGCGAATTCACTGTGATATTCGCAATATCATGCAGAACATACATTTACACTATTTATACGTAAACATATCTGTCAAATCAATACACATAACTTTCTTAATGATTTTAAAATTTCATAGCTTAAACTAGAATTAAGATATGCGTATATACCTTTATTAATTATCTTTATCTTTTCTAGTTCAAAAGCGTAAAATAGAAATAATAAACTTATTTCATTTCCAGAGCTAAATCAATAATCTTTAGATAGAACTTATATTTACATCAATAAATTATTTTAGTCATCCATAATTTATTTCATTATAGGAATTTTCAGAATTAATATTCTGTTTGACAACTGAACGTATGGCTTCTTATATCGGCACTCAAATTAAGACTGTCCATTTCTCTATGTGTACACAATTTATAAACAATATTTATTTTCATTACTTAGTTTACATTTAAATCCACAACAAATCAAACACAACAATCTACTACGAGAAAAAATATATCGTAAATGTGTGTTTTTAAAACATATCTTCGAAAGGAATTGTAGTGGATATTTTCTAGCATTCAGAGTGAATGGGTAACTATAGAATTAATTACGAACAACATTTAAACTATGTCCCTAAACTTTAAACTGCCCCGCACACACGCTTTCTCAAATGGAAATGATATGACGCTGATATCCTTTCAACATTTTGGAGATATTTGTAGACTAATCCCAGACTGGCACCGAACATTAAAAAGTGCAGCTCATAAAAACTAAATTAATGAAGAAAATTGAAATTCCGGTACCTTCTTTCCAACTAGGAATATTATTGAAAGTTTTAGCACAATACTGAGCATGGTTAAATATATGTATTGAAATAAAACTGCATAGAAACACCAACATAGATTTAGTAATAATATGTAACACATTCAATGCATATACAACTTAGTAATTCTTGAGCTTCCTAAGATTCTGTCGGGTTGGATTCAGAATTAGATACTTCCTAAAGATACTACAATTAAATACAAAAAAGAAAAATAATATATATATCGCAAACTAGCAATTTACACATCGTTTACAGAAAGAAACGGAATAAAAAAAGGAAGATACAAACAAAATTACACTGATTTTTAAGAACTTTGCTATCTTCACATTCATTAGTACTACTTTCAAAAGAATCTCTTATCGATCACAGAAATCTGCAATAATCTAAGTACAAACAAACATTGCCTAAGCATATTAGATGGCAGAGTCTCACTTGATGTACATGGAACGATCAAACATCTACTAACATTGCAGACGCAAGCACTTGATTAAGCACTTGTATTTTACAGATTCACACACCGGCAAATTGGGAGGCACAGTTCTTGCTTTACTCCGAAGCAAATTCCACATTGTGCCTCTTCCAGTGTCGTAACTCTAACTCTTATAAACTACAGATGTAATCTATCACTACTTAGAATTGTTTATCAGATGATGGATTAAGAATTGTATGAACATCCTTCCACCTTCTTTATGTGAATGTACATGCATAAGCTATTTTCATTGCAAGGTTACCTGGTATAAAAAAATCTATAAACTGTGCTAAATGTACGCATACACATTTAATTTTAGATCGAAAAATGTATCACGAACGCTGTTAAATTTGGGGGAAATAATCAAATTATATTGCAACTAGACAGGAGAGGACTACGGTGTGATTTCAAAATGTTATACAATGTTTCTGTTCAGCGGAAGGATTTAAAGTTAAGAAAAGTATACATTGACCCAATGACATCTGATACATTTTGAGCTTCATAGTAGAAAATCTCAACAAAAAAATCATGATATATTGATGATGTGCTCAGGTTCTAATACACACACTGATCGGGATCATTCTTTGTGTATTTGAAATAACCGAGCAACGGTTAGTTCTGCGTATCATAATATTCGCTCAATACATTTTGACGGTGAAAATATCGTGAGTAGGTAATGTATACGTGAAATAAGTAAATCTAAGCGCGTTTATATATGAAGGGGGAAACTTGTGAATATATAAATGTTGCATGCCAGAAAGATCGTGAGAAGAAACTCTAGTAGTGAACCAGAAGCAGCACATATAATGTGCAATTCTGAGATATATGAAATATGTTTATGCAGATAACACATCGTATTGAAAATGCTAGGAATGATTTATAGAAATACAAATGAATCTGAGAAAGAAATGATATACAACCAAAGCAGAAATATGATAGAACTCTACACAATATATGAGAAAATAAAAATAAAAAAAAGCACATATGTTTAATATCTCAGTTGGATATAGAATAGGTGTAAATCTTCCTAAAGGGGTATGTAATAAATTAACAGATATAGAATTTATTGCAGACTTGTTTAGGCTTTACGAGTTTGTGGCCGAATATCCCTTTGACAGAGCAAAACTATTTCAGCACAGAGTGTCTTATCAAAATATTTGGGAAGAAAGTGAGGCTCCTTTCACCTATTTAAACACAACAAACGCATTGAATGTATAGGAATCTTTACTTGTATAAAGCTATATTGAAATGTACGACAATTATGAGTTCGGAAAGTAAGTAATGTGTTTTACAATCTTAGAAAACGCCTGATTTCTCCACATGCAGATCATATACAACATTTAAAAAAAGCAGTTAAGAAGGCAGAATATAAGAAGCTTACTGATATGAACTACACACCAGTACAAACTAAGTTACAAATAGATGTTAAATGAATTACCAAAATATGCATGTAAATAAAGCACTTTATGATGCTTTAGGAGTAAAATGTAATAAGTTAGTGGCTGAAGTTACCCTGATGAAGAATTTCCTATGAATATAAAGCTACTAATGATTTGGTAAATTAGTATATTGGAAATGAAAATTCTTGTGTTATTTAATAGAAATAAAAGCCCTCATGTTTACGATGAATCATCTAAAATAAACGACCTTAATAATTTCGTAAATATCAGTTAAATGTGAAAGCGAAATACGGGGGAGAAGCACGATTATCGCTCGGAACCTTCGTAGCTCTGGTGTATATACCATTCTCGAGATGCTTTCCAGGCGATTTGAGACGTTTTCAGATGAGCAGGTATACCTATGGTAGGGTATTCCAATTTTAGTATATCTTTACTATACATCGAATAAGCTGACCTGCCATCTTTTTATTATAAACTGAATAAGACGGCTGCAACAGCACGTCTAACACACCCTACTAAATACTGTTTGTCACAGTTAACTATTTTACGGAATGCAGTCGACACATATAGTCTATTAGAATCTCGCTATGCGATAAACGTTTATGTTAAATTTGGCGTAAACGTTGCAAAAACGGATGACATGTTACAGACTCCTTATGGATTACCCAGTATGAGCCGACTGACTTCGCCGTCAAGAACTTGACAGTTTTATTTTTCGCGACATCATTTTCATCCTCTGGGTTCCCTCTATGGAGACGGTAAACAAAGCGTACTTTCTGGAATTTCGGCGGGAATTGAGGAACAGATATCATCGCAAGAGATATCATCAGACCAATGCACAAGTTCCGATACCATATCGATAACCGCCTACTTGATAGAGATCTATAATAATACTGTCCCTCACTCACCATACAGTTCAGACCTTCCTGTAACTTTTCGTTGCAACCCATGCTGAAGCAGGTGAAGACGGTTCTGACAAGTATTCTCGGCACCTTCAAATTTTAGGAATTCCATAGAATGTCGCATATTAACAGGAACATTACACGTTCACAGAAGTAAAAGGATCCAGATCCGATATCAATTCACTCATAAAACCGCATTATTTCTAGTTATCAATCACTGCTCAGTTTTTTCTGATACTTCTCTTTACATTTGTAACAAGTTTTCTTTGAATAAAGATTATTTAGGACACTTTTATGACGTAGCTCTTAAAATGATAGCTTTATGTTTTCTATTATATTACAACAATAGATTTTGCCACACTAATTATGTTTCTAATACTAATCATTTTAACCGACTAAACATTCGTAAAATATAATAGATGGAATTTATGTATTGAGACATTATTTCACAATTGCCCTTGTGACACGACTGAGACGTTTTGAAACATCAATTATAAAGTTACAGCTTGCTGTGCATTGTCACAATATAGAAATTTTCAAAACCTTTCTACAGATTTAATAACTTAAAGGTAATTGTTGTATTTACTTACAAAATATATAAACCAAAATTAATATGCACGTTTTTGAGGCTCTTCAAATTCACCATTAGGATAATACAGCTTCTGTGTTAAACTCACTTTGTCATTGTGCTGTTTCTCAATGAATACTAGTGTACAGGGTACCAGCATATTTGATATACCAATTTTAGGCATGCTGTTTGCCATAATGATTCTCCAAAATCACAATGTGATAGTAATTGCTCTCATCCATAATTTCTACATGTTTCTTGTCTTAGAACACATATGGTGCATACGTTACAGGCAAATGTCGTCACTGCTTGAAATTTTCCTGTCATATGCTTAATTTTCGTGGTACTCTGCGTTCATTCACAAAAGGCTTTATATTTAGAAATATGTTACAGTGGAAATCATTTATATAACAATACGAATGAATTTCAACTTCGATATTATTTTAATAATTTAGCCTTAAATGAAAAGTTATTAATATGATTTAAATATGTAATAAATAAACCTGAATCACAATGTGCAATTGCTTTATATCTGAAAAGATTTAACTGTCCTATACCATAGTTAGTTTGCTAAATGACAAACAAATTCTCTAAAAATAATTTAGGAATCTTAGCACAGAATAAAATATTCGCATCTAAAGATTACAGAAAAGTCATTAGTAAAGATGAATTGTTTCGAGATACCTTGCGTGTTTGAAAGTTTCTTCGTATTCGTGAATATGAGATAAACATACCAGGTCTCTACAAATAATTTTACATGGTTTCATTTTTCTTCTGAAGCACATCGCACAACCGCCTGAGGTCAGGTAGAATTTAATTACAAGATATTATTTGGAAGCAAAATATTCTGCTAATAGTTTATTTCTTTTTTTTTTCATACTTGAAAAGCAGTGAAACTTATTATCAAAAACAGTGTTTTTAGATATTCAAATATCATCCCCATTATATGTTTTCATCAGATATCGAACATTAACCACTAATTCAATTTCCAAATACATATACATATTAAACTAACATTTTTGAGATGAGAAATTGGAAAGAGAGCACAAGACTTTTCTTATGTACTTTCAGTTAATGTCTGTTTTTTAGATCATTTTCATGTTATGCAATTAAAAAGCAGATTACATTTAGAAGGTGGAAGGTAAACATGTATTTATAGAAGGAAGTAAAAACATTTTCAATTATTTCTCAAAAATGGTTCTAATTCGCTTTAATTCACCGTTACTGCAAATATTTTTCAATGCTTTCTTCAGAGCCAGCAAAAGCATTTTTAATGTAAACATTAAAATATTCAATTTTCCTCTTCTGTAAGTTATTACCGTCTCAAAGTATTCAACAACTGTACTTCGGAATATATTTTGTAAAAGCATGTATGTATACATGAGTGTCTGTATGTACAGCTATGCACTCAGACAAACATTGATGATATGTTAACTTATATTTTTGAATATATCTGTGTATCTATTAATCTATCTATCTATCTATCTATTTATCTATCTAAGATTTTGGTACGTGAACGTATATATATATTTGTTTATATATGTATATATATATATATGCACACACACGCACGAACACAAACATGCACACACACACACACAAATATATGAGTAGGGAGATAAAGTGAGTGAGTGAGTGAGTGTGTGTGTGTGTGTGTGTGTATGTGTGTGTGTGTGTGTGTGTGTCTGTCTGTCTGTCTGTTTCTGTGAGAGAGAGTGAGCAACTTATACATATAATAATCATTGATGCTTCTGCATTTACAGTCCGGGTGAAAATATATTTCAAAGATATAGATTTCATACCTATACAACGTGTTTATTTTACATATAGGATAACATTGAATAACATGAAATGAACCTATCCTTGAATTTACTCGCATCTGGTAACCCTTTACGGTGTTAGCAGTCTTGTTTGCAGAAACCGATCACAAAAGCATGAAATTCATGAAACCCTATGAATTAGAAACGGCGTTTGAATTCTTGAAACAAGATTAAGTTGGCAGCAACAACTCCTTACTTTCTTGGCACGAAAAACACGAAAGAGAAATTCAAAACCGGAAGGATTTTCACTCGGATCGTAAAGTCTTTACGTATATGCTGCAAGAAAATCAATCCAACCATTTAAGTTTTCTGGCAAATTATTCTTTCTACTATAGACACAAGGTCCGAAATTTTGGGCATAGTGGTTTAGTTAATTACGTCAACACCCACTCCTAAACTGGCACTCACTACCTCATCGACCCCGAAAGGATGAACAGTAAAGCTGACCTTATAAGCGTTTGAACTGAGAACGTAAAGAACCGGAAGAAATGCGGTAAGTATTTCATCAGCCGCGCGAATAATTGTGCCAGCTCGTCACCTCCATCCAGAAAAATAATGGTAGCAATATTTCATTTAGGCGATACATTGTTTTTAACGTGCAACAAAAAGCTTAAATATGAGTGGAAGACAAAACAAATTTAAATAGATCAATTGGTATGAATGCCTTACAATGAACATAATAAGAATTTGCTAAAATCACAAGTTATTTACTTATAAACGTACAAATATATATATAACCAAAATACACATAGATGAAAACCTATTAACCACTAAAGGCAGAGTATTGTATTCTATATATCCTACCCTTTCCTTCTCAGTTTGAACTGCCCAAAATATGTGTGTAAACACTTCTGTTAGGAAGCAACGAAACTGCCTTGGATATCCTTTAGACACCTGCTAAAGATTATCAAATAGAATTTCGACATGGTTTTTCAGCAATCATGTTGTGTTAATGCTTTCATATCTGTTAGTGCTTTCAGTACTCTGTTCTCTCAAACGAGTTCCTACACTATTTTCGTTTACCTCCCTATTTATTTCATTGTTTCAATAAAATATCGTTTAAGCATTTTCGATACTGTGAAATTCTTTATTACCGAGAGAATTACGAGTATCAAAGATATTATTTCTTCCTGTGTAAGTTCCGTCACACAGGTCCCCGCATTCATATTGTCACACAAGGATGCAGTGTTACTACAGACTTTAACCCAATATGTATGGAATTAATTTTTTTGTCGAGGCAATGTTATCGACAGTCTGTGTTTTTGAAACTACTAGTTTCGTTGGAGGATAGTGCTGATACAGTAGGGTGCAGAACTTCATAATATGCTGTTATTCCACCTAACAGTATTTTCCTGCGCAATCCGGGATTAAAATGCATTTAAGGAGACAAGTACAATCTGATTTCAGTTATCATAATCAAAGTTTTCCTGCAGCGGATGTGGTATAAATTTACAATATTTAGGTCTTGTTAAATCTTGTTTATCCGTATATAATCTACATAATGTGCGTTTATGGTTTGTGCCAATGCTTCTAGCCTGTCCATTGTGGCAGCAAAAGCAAATAAATGAATTGTCAACGTTGTCACAAATGACTTTTAACATAACCATTCATATGCTCTTATTGTCATACGAATTTCTGAAATAGTGAGCAACATACAAGCTAGGCTTTTTCAATCTCATTCCTTTTCGTTAAAGGGTATTTTTATAGCGTGCCGTTCTATGTGCGTGCATACGTATGTAGGTTCTCACGTATGTGTGTGCGTGAGTTTCTGCGTGAGTGTGTGCACATGTTGTTCTTCCGACATTAAACTATGACAATCACTATATGAATGCAGATATTTTAGTGTTATTTCGTTTTCTTCTTGATTTTTTTTTCGGATATTCAAAATCTATTTTGGGTTATTTTACGTGAGTTTGAGCAGAAAATAGCAGCTCTGTTTTGAACGGATGTTATGAGCGTTGCTACATTTCTTTTTAATGAAAATTGTTGTTCTCCTAAAGGAAGCCATATTGGATATTACAGGAAAGAATAAATTCAGAAAGAAAAAAAAGAAGAAATTGAAACAAAGATTCAGTCCACCAAGCTCATTTTGGAAGACGTGCCAAAATTTTAATATAAACTTCCATGTTCCATAACAATAACAATGACAAAAACAGCAACAATAGCAACATCACCATCATCAACAACAGCAACAACAACAACAGCAACAGCAGCAACAACAATAATGATGATGTTAATAATAATAATAATAATAAAGGTATGATGATATTGATACTACTACTACTAACTACTACTACTACTACAACTACTACTACTACTACTACCACTACTGCTGCTGCTGCTGCTGCTACTACTACCACCACCACCACCAATAATAATCTACATCCAATAAATTTGTTTTATAATCCAAAATTACTTCGAATTTATTATGACGACTGCAGGCTTGACAAATCTGAAACTACCAAAAGCTGAATTAATAATTTCCCGAGGGTATGCTTCTTCTACAACTTCAAATATATTGAAAGTTAAGAGTGGAAAAATTCAAAGCGAGCTTCGCCAAAATCTCAAGTGCCTATCCTCACTTCTTTAAGATTCGCCTACCACACGGCTTTTTTCGCCATTACACACGGAGACACAAAATAATGTTGACATCTTGTTAAATGGACGTAATACGGATCGGATTTAGTCAACTTTTGGTGTCATTCACAGTTTTAACATGTCGAAAAACTGAATTGCTCTTACTGGTTCTAAAGAGATGCTAGGGAAATTGTGAGCCATTTTGATGTAATGACTACGTTGGTTCATTTGGTCTTGTAATTCCCGTTCCAAAATTCACTAAAAATGATCGATTACAAAAATACGCAATGGTTTTGCATGTATTTTTGTGTGTATGTGTGTTTGTATGTGCGTGTGTGTGTTTGCATGTGTGTGAGTATGTGTGTGGTTGTGTATGTGTGTGTGTTCTCCACAGATGGTCAACGATGACAAACTCCCCCTGTGGGATGAAGTTAAATAAAAGACAGAGAACACCACTGGAAAATACGAAAACTAAAAGACGCAGCACGTATTCTAGGACATAATAACCTTCTAAGAAGACTGAGTGCAGATATGAACAGCATAAGGGCACCGGTATTAAGGAAGGATAGGAGAGTATTAGATTTATAGGCCCTAAAATCCACTCCATAATTGCAGAAGGGCATATGGCCTTCTTTTTAACTAACCCCAAGATTCCGAATTCAATTCCAAGCAGTGACCTGTATAATAATAATAATAATAATAATAATAATAATAATAATAATAACAATAATCGTAATAATAATAATAATAATAATAATAATAATAATAATAATAATAATAATAATAATACTAATACTACTACTACTAATAATAATAATAATAATATATAATAATAATAATAATAATAATAATAATAATAACAATAATAATAATAAGGCGAAAGAATTTGACAGGCGAAAGAATTTGCAAGCTCAGAAAATATAAAGACTTGCTCATTGAAATTGAGAAAATGTGGCATCTCAAGGTTGTTACAATATCAGTGATCGTAGGAGCCCTAGGAATGATCAAGAAGGGAACCCAAAATTATATGAGAATGATCCCTGGCTTACCATCCCTGCAAGAAGTGCAAAGGATTGTCTTAACTGCTACATCACACGTATTGAGAAGAGCATTGTCGATGTGAGAACTATTACTACCCATGTATTTTAATTTAACTTTATTTCTATCACAAAAAAAATTTACGAACTAGTGAGTTTAGTTTAATGGCCTACCAATGTATACAATGAGTTTCTTTGCCCTAGGAGTCGGGAAGACGCTCGGCAAGAAATGGAAGCAAATTTGAAAGAAGAAACACCCATAAACAACAGCAATAATAATAATAATAATAATAATAATAATAATAATAATAATAATAATAATAATAATAATAATAATAATAATAATAATAATAATAATATTAATAGTGCTCGTAGGAGCACTAGGAATGATCAAGAAGGGAACCGAAAATTATATGAGAATGATCCCTGGCTTACCATCCCTGCAAGAAGTGCAAAAGATTGTCTTAAGTGGTACATCACACGTATTGAGAAGAGCATTGTCGATGTGAGAACTGTTGCTGCTCTTGTATTTTAATTTAACTTAAAAAAAAATAAATAAATAAATAAACGAACTACTGAGTTTGGTTTAATGGCTTACCAATGTAAACTATGAGTTTCTTTGCCCTAGGAGTCGGGAAGACACTCGGCAAGAATTGGAAGCAAATTTGAAAGAAGAAAAAAAAAGTAATAATAATAATAATAATAATAATCATAATAATAATAATAATAACAAATACAACAACAACATCGAAAATTAACTTTGGACTGAGAACCCAAGTTCGAAACATCTCCAAGACACCTGATGAAGGCAGGAGGGTATTTTAGCCGGACCGTTGTTTTAACAACAAACAAGATGAGGACAAATAATATCCGTAATGTAAGTAATGTTAACAATGTACATAATTCTTCATCTCTTAAATATAGAACTGTATTATTAGGTAGCAGGTTAAATTTCCGAATACGCTCTCCTTCAGAGAGCTAATATGTCATGGATATATGCCTTCCTGCTCATATTTCAGCTGCAGCTGAGTAGGTGAATAGCGCCATACCTGACTCCAGACCTCCTAAATTAAATATGGTTAACTAGTTGTTTGCCCTCGGTGGAATGATGAACAATTGGCCCAGGATTACTCACTGGGCAGGTGTTGCTTTGAAGTATCGAATACGCCGCTTTGAATTTCATATGACCTTAGAAGCTGAACAGAGGAGAGCAGCACATTAGGCAAGTGTAGCCATCACGACAGCTAACTTTTGTTTCTATGATTGGACCTGGTCTTTTCCAAACTTTTCATGAAGACTTCTAAAGGTGGCACTGTCTTTTGCTATCCTACCGTTCACTTAATCAACAACGTGAACACTCTTTGACATTATACTTCTGAGGCGAATCTCTCAACAGCTTTGAGAGGTAAATTATTGATTGTCAGGAGTAGTTCGACGCAAGGTTTGCCTGGAGCTCCAAGCAAACCTTGCGTTGAACTACTCCTGACAATCAATAATTTACCTCTCAAAGCTGTTGAGAGATTCGCCTATGAAGTATAATGTCAAGTAGTTTTTCTGTCCACCATGACTATCTCAATCAGCATCAGCCTCAGGGGTTTTACATTTGACTAGACGTTTCATACCCTATTCAATTTCACTAAGTGTAAGCGTATCACTCAATTGATGTCATGATTCAAAAGCATATATAGTGTATATGGATAGAGAAACCTAAATGCCAGAACAATTTTGACCAACCTATATTGCCAATAGAGACAAAAAGATGTTATTCCATTATTTTGCCCAACAGATATATATGAAAAAGTAGTAATAGTCTTTTAGTGACATCCATTATAATGTATCACTTATAACATTCATCATAAAAACATTTGCGAAAAAAAATCTAATTTTAATTTATTGATTCTGCAGGCAATGACTTTGAGAGTAAAAATGCATATTTGAGACTAGAGAAGAAAACAAAATCTAAAGGGAGATTAGAGTAGAAGGGATGAATTTAAGCATTGGCATTTATAATTTCAAACAGATATTCGAAAACTCGTCCTACTAATCAACGTTAATTATAAACATAAATATATATATGAAACTTTAAATACTGTACCAAAATTGAGATATTATCTTCCGTATTGTTTTGAAAATAATAGAGATGCGACAAGCAATTGTGATGCAAAACGTTTGATTTGATTAGCAAATCCTGTGTAATATGGCTATCTGGGAAACTAATAATTGGAAAAAAACAAAATGCTTCTAAATAGAGTTATGAATTTCAAGGCAACATTTTTCAATAACTCATATATTTGATATCTAAATATAATTCATAACATTTGAAAATTTGAGTATTTGACATGTTTATATTGTAATTAACATGATATGAGGTGGATACGGATAAACTGTTGGACTCATATTTTGAAGCCCATGCTTTTGTAAACATCGATAGCCTTTTTACACTGATCAAAATAGTGTACCAATCTGTACCATGGAAATTACGCTGAAGATCATTCATTGCACAAAAGGAAACCACTTGATATAGTAATCCTTATAATTGATTAAATAACTCCAATTAAATTAGAATTTTATAAACTTTGAATGAATAATCACAGATTAGGCAAGTCTATTCTATATCTAGAGAAGTATAATTTCGTGTGCATTTTATGGAAGGAAAACAAAGCAATCACACACACACACACATACACACACACACACACACACACACACTTCAGTCAGTTACTTTTATTGAATAAGACAGATACTTTAGAGATGCAATCTATATATACATTGAAACTGATATATATATATATATATATATATATATATATAATATATATATATATATATATATATATATATATATATATATATATATATATGTATATATATATATATGTATATACATATATATATATATGTATATATATATATATAATATATATATATATATGTATATATATATATATATATAATATATATATATATATATATATATATCTATATATATATATATATATATATATCTAATATTTTGGACTAATGGGTATATGTTGATTAATGTTTTGGAGTGTTGAGTAGAGCACTGGTACACTTTGGGCTACCTGGTGTGATCTGCAGTCGGGGTATATTTCCGTTGGATCTATTTCAAGAATTCAGCTATGTTAGTTATGATGATAATAATAGTTTCTGAAGTAACGAGTTGGATTTAGTATTAATCTTTATTATGCACAACGGTCATCTCGACCCATCCTGCTATTGTCTCTTAGGAATGGGACTCCTTTCAACGTGTGTTGCATCGATTTTGAAGTCTGGGTCTCATCAGATACATCCATATATAACGTTATGTCTCGCTAAATACTCTGAGTTTTGGTCGTCAAGTTACTTTAAGCCGTCTTCTTAGAGAATGAAACGTCATTGCAATTTTCAATTACTACTATCTTTCTTCATTAAGAGTTGCAAACGCTTGTAATAATTCTTGTTCAAAAGAAAAATTGTAGGGTAAGTTAATAGATAGACAGTGAGGGCTTGAGTTACGTTGGATCTGAGATAGAGGAATGATACAAGAAGAAAGGATGAGTTACATTGACTCATCCCATAAATAATGCAGCATTTTCAATTACATGAACTAAAAATGGCAGCGGTAAGGGATACTTGTTGCAAGCATTCCCCATTCATCGATTAGATCCAAAAGTGTCCTTACGTACTAAAACCAACATTAGGGCGAAATTCCATGTTTCACATTTTTCCCAAACAGCCCAGGGCATATATTCATCTGCATGTGCATATATTTGTGTTTGCGTGTGCGTGTGTATATATAAATATATGTGTATATACAAATTATATATATATTCTCTCTCTCTCACACACACATATATATACATATATTATTGCACGTACATATGAATATGTATATAGATATGTGTTTATATATATATCCATGCTCTCATACATACACACATAATTATATACATACATGCATACATATATACACACATATATATATAAGTATATGTTATTCATGCACATTAACATAATGAGATCCCTTCCTACTCCATTTTAGTGCTGTGATCTCTTAGTCATCTTCGTTTCACTTGGTTACATGTTTGAACGGGGGTTTCTAGTCTAACTTATGCTTGAGATCTCACCATTCAGTTCATTAGCAAAATGTTCGTTTATAATCCGCTTCAGATTCAACTCACAACTATTAAAATTCGCTATACAAAAGTTACATCATCTGCGGTTTCAGTTTTATCCAGTGCCAAGCATTTTTCTTACTTGCAAAATGAATGTGGGATGAGTAGTTTGACAAACTACATGAACAGCAAATATACCTGTTATACACAAGTTACAAGGTCGCTGACATACATTCATATATCAAAAATCTTATCTTAGGAACTGCGAAATGTCTACCTTCAAGCATGTATCAAACAGTTGATGTAATCTCGGACGAAACAAATACATTGAAGGCTCAATCGAGCCAACGAAATTTTTCCCAAAACTATTCTAGAATGCTCATGAAGAAAACACTTCCAAGATGACGGATAACATTCTATATGCATTCTGTGTTGGAAGATATTTTTAAACAAGTCTATTTCAGCAGATTAAACTGATGTCGGGCACTTCTGTTTCTTTAATAATTTATATTCACGGATTCACCAGCCGCTTACTAAACAAATTGTTTAAGTCTTTCACCCAAATTGTATCAAGAAAAGAAAGTGATGAAATGTATATCTACGTCTGGAATCTTTTACTTCATATTGTATCTACTGATGGACAGATCGTATCAATGGCAGTGTAATTAAGGTCGAAGGTAGAGACATACTGACAACATGAAAACAAAGACAGAAAAAAGAAAAGAAAACAGATCAAAATTTTGATATTCGAATAGAAAGAAAGAAATACCTCATAAAAAGTAATTATTCTACTTAACAATTTTCTATTCACGATAAATACTTTGTAATTTATTATTCACCATAAATCTCTTATTTAAATCGGACATACAGACGACTGTTTAAATAGTACGAAGAAAAGGAAATAAAAGTCTAAATGTATTTCAAATATTTAAAGAAATTAATTTCGTATAATGAATTTCTGTAG
>NC_043005.1:68906448-68913948 GCF_006345805.1 Octopus sinensis
TCACTCATTTATTCACTGGATAACCCAATATTGGTGTTTCCAAGATGAAGCATAGTTCTGGTGTCTTAAACACTTTCGTATCTGTTTCTCTTGTACATCACGAATATGCCTTTACCGATTTGACCGTTGCATTCTAATACAAATTTGTAGTTGAGGCATTAAGTAAACTGACTTTGGAGAGACGTCTAGTTAAAAATGGAATATGCCATGAGGTTTACTAAGAAATCATTACTCTGAAATTGCATGAACTTAATAGTGCTGTCTCATAAGACGATGATATATGAGTGTAGAATGGCATGATGTTTTCTCTATAAAAGGGAAATTATGTCAGAATAACGTGTGGTAATCAGAAAGATATTGCTCTACACGTTTTAGCCTACTTAGATTTATTGTTTTTGAAAAACATTCCGAATTGTAATGAGTTTCACGTAGTTGACAATTAGCTAATAATAATTTCAGAACTAATACAAGCCAGAAGTTGTATCAGCAGAGCATTCATACTTTCTGGTTTCATTGATCATATAAAGTTTTTACCTGTGAATTTGGCATCTTTGTGTAATATAATTTGTACTGTGTATTGTATAACTAGAAAATCTCTCGGTGTTAATATCATCATACAATTATATAGAAGGATAGTTTGACACCAGTAGTGTCTAATGCGTGCAACACCTCTAAATCTACACCACGTTTATTTTTATCGCAGATCAACTTTCTGTAGCCGTGTAATTTTTGGACATATATGGGAAATACGTAACTCCCGGTACTCTCTTCAATTTCTGTAGATTGGGATGCTAATTCGGAATACTTTCAGTCATCTGCATCTTCTTTATGATTAATTGTCAGTTGCATATACAGCTAGAAGCTGGAATCTTCTCATGGAGTATATTTCTTCATCTTGTAAGTCATTTGGGCTCATAACTAAGGTGGACAATGACCTTGTGTCCATTGTCGCCATTGCATTTCACGTGTCTTATTTCTTCACGAGGAGACAGGCAGAAATGTTAGCAAGCCGGACAAAATGCTCAGCGGCATTTCGTCCATCTTTGCATTCAGAGTCCAAAATTCGACGAAGGGTGGCTTTACATTTTATATTTTCTAGGTTGATAAAATAAGTAGCAGTAGAAACTATGGAGTCGAAGACATTGACTACCCCACCCTCAAATTTTCTGACCTTGTGTCAACATATAAAACAAATATTTATATGTTATTATACACACACAAATTAGAGGTACATACACAACACACATATAAAAGCATACACGCGCATCTTCCTTTAAATTTTGTTCTAAGTGCTCATATCGAGTATTTTGTAATCGATTTGTTGCAACCGTGATATTTTCAACTTAAGACTTATGCCCGTGTCCATAGCATAACTTTAACAGGACAATACCAGAAGTTGCTGTAAGATTCTAGATTTAACTGTCAATTCATTATCTTAAGCATTTTGTTCAATCAAGTTGCCGAAGTAAGAAGCATTTTCTGAAAACCTGCGGCATATTTATCAATAAAATTGCTACAGTTGAATAAATATATTGATATACATATATACACACACATATATATGTATATGTATGTGTGTATATACACACATACACACACACACACACACACACACACACATATATATATATATATATATATGTATATATACACACACATATAAATATATACTTAAGATTATACATATACACATATGATGTGTATATCTTTTTGTTTGCTTACATGGGGATAACCTAAATTTTGATACTAGCAACATATCGATTAATCAATCTATGTTCTGACGGGAAACTGACTTAAATGATATGACAGCAATAATTTACCATGAAATATTATAAGATAACTTATTATAGTTAGTTAGGTTGTGGCGTTAATAGCCAGCACACCGTAAATGCGTTTTCCTACTAGGACCTATATAGATGTGCACCAAACGTGCTATAAGTCCAACAAAGTAAGAACAGCAATAATATGTAGATAAATGAGATTTTAGTATTAAATGATACGTTAGATAGATTTGATCGTTTCACCTTGTAACCTGTCGTACTAGAAGTTCATTTTCAAATAGGTAGCATGGTTCTTGGTCAGACTTTATTTATGATTAATATCAGTGATAATAAGTAATTGACAGTTACAGCGAAGAAATTGATTTGAAAGCAGGATCTTTATTGTCGTTATTTAATGTGTTCCAAACGTATTTAGCGTGCACTTTTGTTCTTTGACTCAGCATATTCATTTAGCATCCATGCTTTGTTGTAGAATGGACAGAAAGTAATGTGTATAACTTAAAATATAAATAAATTCTAAGTTTTAGAAAGGCTAGATAGGTCGACTTAAAGATCGCTTGTATCTAGGAACACACAGTTTGATGGACATTTAGGACCTAATAAAGAACTCTTAAGGAACATTATCACTATTCTTTAATTCATATCTTAATGTGCTTTTGCATAAATTCAAATATAGATATATATGCTTATGTATTCATAAATACACACATACAAACATGCAGTTAATTTCCTTGGTAATAATATGTAGACATCTCAGAATGGTTTCATATATTATATATTTTATACTGTTTTTCATATATGTTTCATATATATAATAAACATTTTTCATATATTATATATTATAAATTTCTTACATCAATAAAAATGACTTATTAAAGAACACTGTTATTTATAATCTCCTTTCTCATAAGATTGTTACATTATTCCACATTATTTTCCCTCGCGGATTAATTTTAATGTATCAATTGAAACATATATCGGCGATATAAATGATTTAAAACAGTCTGAAGCAGTCGTCTGGTCTGTTGTTAAGAAAGTTAAATTCTATTGTTCCTCATTGAGGATTAAACGTTAGAGATATTTACATAATATTACCTAGGAAATTAACAGCATGGAAGGTCTACCTCTTCAATCGGATAAAACCGATGGCCTTGGTCACTTAATTAAGGATTTTTACTTAAAATTACTCAGGAAGGAAATGCAAAATATATACAAGACTACTAGTAAAAGTGATTTTAGGAAAGCTAAACTGGAAGCAAAGAAAATTGTGGAGAGAAATATTAAGTACAAATGAAGACACAACCTTTAAATCCAATGCAACCCCTTTTTATTTTAAAAGACCTCAAACCTAACTTCTTCAATAACCCAACTCTCCGTCGTATATGTTCTTCCAGTTCTGATATCGGTATACTTAGCAAAAATATTCTTAATAAGTGTATTCCTTCTTTCACAAAGAAAAAGAAAACTTAAACTTAATTTATCAAAAGACCAGAGCATGTTCGGTTCGAAGGCATGCTTGTGTTCATTGAAAAGACTCGTAGCGTGGTCCTTCCTCTTGTGTTTGACGTCTTGGGATAAAAATCGGCTCTTTCTAATTTTGTATGAGGAATACCGAATGAATTCATGCCTGATAAGAAATTGAGAAACTCCATATCCTGGTGATGAATCTGATTGCCTTGAAGAGATCGTTGTCAATCATGGCCTGGATGGCATCAACAAATTCGGGAATCCTTTTCTTATCCGAACGATCAGAGTGAGACTTCCGAGCAGCCGTACCTTTATAATCAACATTAAACTCATTCAGCTCTTTCCGAATCCTCTGCACTGCCCTGAGCCTAACCCTCAAATAACTCTGATATTTTCGTATTGAAGCTTCCAGTGCGAATGCAATGGAGTATAGCAAACCGTTTCCAAATGCGCAAGTGCGAAATTTAAAATATAAAATGGTGATACTTCACCAACCGTATCCTCCGTGTATATATATATATATATATGTATGTGTGTGTGTGTGTGTGTGTGTGTGTGTGAGTGTGTGTCTGAGTGCATTTATATGCATATGTAATTATAGATCTGTACATGCAATTACAAGAGTCATATGAAATGGTTTCTAATATAGCTGACGGCGTGGGAAGGTGTTTTATGGTACTTCATGAATAGTTCCAAAATGAACAAATTTGTAATAGTCTCCAAACATTTAAGACACATTTAAAATCAATTCTTATGTAATAGAAACCTATCATTTCTTAGTCACTTTTCGTAGGCGTTTGGTGATATCAATGTTAGGAAAAACAGTGAAACCTCTGATAGGAGAAATATCATTAATCGATATGAAAATTTGTTCATGTTTCCATATTTTTTATATGCTGTATTAAGTCAATTTTATTCTTTCCTCTGACAACTGCATAAATTAGTGAAAGAGCAGTCTATTTTAGTATAGAATGGAGTCTTTAAAATGTATCACTTTTAAAATATATCATATATGCTGTAACTGCTCATATTTTATATTTCATAGGAACGAATATCTATTCTAAATTCATTTCTATGTTCTAATTTCGCTTGCCTTAAGCACTAAGAGTACTTTTCTGTATAAGCTGTGGATTCGTCTCTTTTACTGTACCGACCCACTGGTTCCCCTATGCCTATTATTGCATTGCTCAGTCTTCGAGTTATTTATCTGCAGGAGCGTCTTTTGTTCTGCAAGCCCCCAAAACAGGACTGCGCGAAAACGAATATTGCCGTTTTTACTGACTGTCCATCGGCCCCAAATTTTAGACTCCACAAAGGAATCATTCACTCAGGCGGCCACCAAATCAGGCAGAGCTGCTAATAATGTACTGATGTTAACAACTGTATTGTTAAGCTACTTTAAGTCAAAATCTGCATGTTAACAAAGGCTTTTCCGAACCTGCATAGAAAGTTCGATGAGTTAGGTGGTTGGTTCTCACACTAGATATAAGCAGTGCCCGTTGTTCTGTCTATGTTTCCAGGAACTGTGGGTTATTTCGAACTCCCTAACAGATCTATCATGAGACACAACTACATGTATATCCTTTTGTCCTGAGAATTCTGACGCGGAAGATTAAACAGACAACTCAAGAAGAGCTTTGGGATGTTCAGATGATAGATGAACACAAGGGACGAAATTTCAATAACAGGAAAGTCATTCAGAAACCATATTTATAGTATTCACATTACGTGGCTTTCATAAGGAAAATCAACTCAGTCCGGCATATGTTAGTTAGTTAGTTAGTTAATTTGGCTCATAAGCAAATAGCAAGGCCATGTAGGGGGACATGGAGTTAAGTACAGGGTGGTGTTCATGTAAAGAGTTCAGGCCACTTGAGGTCCAGGGAGGCTTTGAACAAAGCGGTCGTCGGCATCTTCACCATCTCGTCTGGCAGCTTGTTCCACGGATCCGCAACCCGGACGGAGAAAGCTCCTCTCCTTCGATTGAGATGAAATCGTCGCAGGTAGAGCTTTTGGGAGTGACCCCGCAGCCGACGCTCCGGAGCAGGAGTGAAGAACAGCTCTTTCGAGAGGTTACACTTCCCGCTTATGATGTTGTGGGCGAGAATGAGATCACCACGGCGGCGGCGTTTTTCAAGAGAACAAAGGTCGAGCGTCCTCAGCCTTTCTTCGTAGGACGTGTTACAGAGGATAGAGTGATCGGACGCAAATACTTAATTTACTGGGCAGGCTCTACTCTGTTAAGCTGTTAGTTGTTTGAGTAAAACGCGAGCATACAGACAGTGATATAATCTCGATATTTAATATAACTTACTGCAATTACATTTCTTAACATTCTGAAATATATCCTTGTTTCGGAATACTAGGATTCAAGTAAACTTTTATTAGATATTTCCAATTATATGATTTCAAGTGTTTCCCTGTAGTATTATGTATTATTCATTACTCCATTTCTACATTTCCTTCTATCTTACTATTTTCTTTTGCTCATATATATATCACAGATTATTAAGTATGCTCCTTTGTGTTAGCACTCTAATCAGTTATTGAAGTTCTTCCCAATATTAATACTAACACCTTCTCACATACGTACTTTTATCTTATTTCTAATTTAAATATTACTTATACTTTGTTGGCTTGTTTCGGGTATATACAATTTAAGAGAGGAAATCCAACGGATTACACATTATTTAGATATGAAATTTTGCAGACGATATTTCGAAATTTAATGAATATGCATCCATATACACGTCACACCATTTCTTGAGCTTATTGATTATTCTGTCCCTTCTCCTTACCATATTTTCAAGAAATATTAGATATTAAATAAATAATTATTGCTGTAATTTGTGAATCATTTTATGGTGAAAACAAATCATGTTTTGAATCAAACGCGTGGATATACATACATCGTACATACATACATACACACAAACACACACACATATATATATACATATATATATATATAATATATATATATATATATATATACATATATATATATATATATATATATATATATATATATATATATATATATATATATATATACTATTTACGTATATTCATATACGCATGCTTTCATGCGTGTGCGTTTATATACGGATATAAATTGTTCGATGGCTGAACAAAATATATGTGAATATCTATATAAATGTATAACTTAAAAATATGAACTAAAATGTGAAAACTAGGTTTATATTTGCATAAAATAAAATAGTTAAGGGCTAATTTCCGGAATCATAGAGCAAAACGTAGGTCTCGGCAGACAATCTTCCTGCAGCAATTGCATCCGATGTTGTACTTGATTTGTTTACACGTGTGATCCCCACTCCACATACATCTAATTAATTTTAAGTTGGTCAGGAAAATCACACGCCTTTATTAGATAACATGATATATCTGAATTAGTCGGAAGGCATCGTCTAAAATTCTTGATATGTATGCTAACTATCGCATTATGTGTATAAAATTAATTTCATTCGATTATGCCTCTACTGAAATTATATGGCAAATAAGATGGTAGTAGCATCTACGGGCATCCATAAGACACGATCTCCAAAGGGACGGTTTCAGTAAAATTTTGATTCACAACAGTGTGAGTGCTGTATCGAAATTATATATTATATATTAATAGGAAATCAAATGCTCTGAAAATTTGGAGAAGACGGACGATGCACACCAGATATTTGAGGCTTTAATTAGGATATAACAGATGCATGCACGAATATATACATAAATACATAACCATGAGATGGTATTGTTTACAAGGCGTTTCAAAATACTCTACGCAAGAACGATTATACTGACGGTCATAGCAACAACATAATAAGAACAGAGATTAAATATACATTGAAAATATGAGTACTGGTGGAACATTCTAATAAAACGGTAAAATAGAGTCAGCACAGGAGGCCACATACAATTGCATAGGACAAGGATCAGCCAGTCTTTAACGTAGAGAACTGTGGCTTAGATAAGAAGAAAGTAAGTTATAAACCTAGAGAGAAGGATAACATCTATGGAGAAATTATGAGCAAAAAACAGCTCTTATTTCCAAGTTACATATTTTCATTGCTCCTTTTATCTCCATTTCATATAATGGGTAGACTTACGGATAAAAGCAGAAATAAATATTCCATACATATACAGGAGCACCCACTAGCACAATTCCATCCACCTACGATCACATGTATGCAAACATTAACTAACTGAGGTTACAAAAGTGGTGTTGCTTTAAACAAAAGTG
>NC_043005.1:68916448-68946448 GCF_006345805.1 Octopus sinensis
ACATTAGGATTACACAAGTGTGATGATTTTAGTCATTTTTGTAATGTGCCTTTGCCCTTGGAGTTATGTCTCTTTAACACAAGACTAAGGAATGATGCTTGGATGCTGATATATATAATACTAATAGGGGTAACATTCTCCCTAAAGATTAGGAAGAGGAGCTAATTTAAAACTCCCATATATGTAGTAAAAACCTGGTGTTGTTGCATCTTACGGAAAAGGACTACCAAAATAAGGAAGTCCGGTGATTTGAAATACTGGGGACTAAAATTTATAATTGAATCGTCAATAATCAATAGGGCTAAGTAATTAGAAAAAATGTTTTATTGTAATCATAGATGTTTTGTGAAACTTAGATAAACTATCTAAGTTTATATAAGTTTATATATATATGTGTATATATATAATATATATATATATATATATATATATATATATATATATATATGTATATATATAAATGTATAAAACATCTTATACAACAATGGTAACGAGTGCTCAGCAATGCCTTGGTGGATAAATATTCTTTATATATAGGCTAAGTCTAACATTGTTCTCATGTTAAGGGAGATAACTCAACAATTTTCAGGTCTATTACATGAACATCAATGTTCATTTCCATTTTGGATTAAAGTGTATATGCTGGAGTGGTAGTGGTGGTGTGCGCATGTGTGCTTATGTTTGCCTGTGCCTGTGTGCATTTATCTGTAATTGGTCATGCTTGTATTTGCTTGAGTGTGTCTATGTTATCTGGTTATTTCTCTCAATATGTATCATGTATTTATTTGTGTAAGTACTTGGTAGACTTTATACTGCTTTATATCATGTCATTCATAACAATATTTAAACTTGTAATATCATATCTATATTATTATTTCGTTTCTTTAGATAATATTGATTAAGATTTTACTCAGAAATTGGTTTCTAAAATTACTTCACAAACCAGCATGGAATCAACTCTGCATTACTTTACTAAATCTTATTGCAACGTATTACGTTTATCATCCTCTAATATTCTCGGACATATATTCATATTACTTTTTGCTTTGATAAACTTACAAACATAGAACTTGTAAGATTTACATTTTGCATTATACTGTCATCTCATCATTAGTCTAATTGAATATTCATATTCATTTTTCTTTTAAATGTTGTATTTATCTGAATATCTATCTGCACTCTCTGTCGCTCTCTCTCTCTCTATATATATATGCTAATATAATACATATCGGTTTCAAGACACCTCATAATCTCAGACAATTTAATTTTTCAGTTACAACTTGTGATCTCCAGACTGAGGAATTGAAGTACGATATTATATAACATGCACTCTGTCGTCTAGCGCCTCAGCACATAATTAACCAATAAAAATTGACAGTATAGGCTTCACAAACAAATAACTATTTCCGTTGGTCGTTTTAAAATGTTCTTGTGACCTTCATTAACGACCTTCATTTATACATAATGTGACTTCACGTGGATAATGGGGCTCCATGCATCGTTAGGAGCTTTTGTGATTTCTTGTCCATCGCCTTTAGCTCTTCCTCTGTCCACCCCAGTATTCCAGCACCATACCGATCCACAACGATTGGCTGCAAGTGTATTGCCGAAATTATGTTTGTAGCATTCAGCTTTCACTTCATGTAGTGGAGTTCGATTTCATCTGCCCCGAGTATTCCCTGGTATTTATAGCTGGACTGATGTTGAATTAGCTTCATTATTTCACCACTTGTCAACCATATGCCTTCTGTCCCGGCAAACTTTCCTCGTCTCATCACCATCGTAGCACATTTTGAGAGTTCATACTCTATCTCAATATCATTGGAAAAAATCTGCACAGATTGAACTAGGCTGTCCAGTTCTGCCTCACTTTTTGTGAATAGGCTCAATTCGTCCATGAATAGCAAGTGGTTCAATTTTCCCTTACCCCATTTCAAATCAAAAAACCAACTTAGTTTTCAAAAGTATTTCTGTCGAGTGAATCATTCCCAGTACGAATATCAGCGGGGACACACTGTCCACGTGGAGGATACCCCACTTGATATTCACCTCTCCTAATAATTGCTTCGCTGCAGTCAATTCCCTTATTATTGCCGTTATTATTACTCTTTCTCTTTTACCCTTTTACTTGTTTCAGTCATTTGACTGCGGCCATTCTGGAGCACCGCCTTTAATCGAGCATCTCGACCCCGGGACTTATTCTTTTGTAAGCCCAGCACCCACTCCATCGGTCTCCTTTTGCCAAACCGCTAACATAAACACACCAGCATCGGTTGTCAAACAATGCTAGGGACACACACACAAACACACTCACGCATATATATATATATATATATATATATATATATATATATATATATATTATATATATATATATATATATATATATACGACGGGCTTCTTTCAGTTTCCGACTACCAAATCCACTCACAAGGCTTTGGTCGGCCCGAGGCTATAATAGAAGACACTTGCCCAAGGTGCCACGCAGTGGGACTGAACCCGGAACCATGTGGTTGGTAAACAAGCTGCAAGCTACTTACCACACAGCCACTCCTGCGCCTATTTCACCACTATTATTATTATTATTATTATTATTATTATTATTATTATTATTATTATTAGTAGTAGTAGTAGTAGTAGTAGTAGTAGCAGCAGTAGTAGTAGTAGTAGCAGAAGCAGTAGTGGTAGTAAGCAGTAGTAATAGTAGTAGCAGCAGCAGCAGTAGTAGTAGTAGCAGCAGCAGCATTAGTAGTAGTAGTAGTAGTAGTATCATTGCCTTTGCACAGCTTCTAACACAGGAGATGTACTACGTTGACAGCTGTTCACTAGCAGTGAACTTATTTTTGGAGCACCATCCGGAGTATTCGAGCGGTTCCAAGCAATGTTGTTTTCTGCAAGTGCTCCCTTCTTATTGCAGCCCCTATTTGTTCCATGCACTTCTCAAGACTTACACTCACTATTCGCAGGACTCCGACAATTATTGGTATTACCACCACGTTTCATCGACCACAACTGCTTAACCTCCCGAGCTAACCTGTCATATCTGTCGATTTTCCTTCTTCTTTATCGCATATTTTGTTGTTAGCTGGGCATGCTATATCTATGATCCAATATGATTTTCTTTCTTTCTCAATTAAGACTATGTCTGGCTTCTTTCTTTTTCAATTAAGATTATGTCTGGCTGCTTTCTGAAACAGTCCCTGAATAAGAGTTGTTGAAGGATGTTGAAAGAAACACCTATGTTTCTAAAGGTGAATTATTCAAACCACAAAGAATTCCTTTCATCCCATGGTTATGATGCTCTCCTACTACTTATGCTCGTGATCAGACATGCACATATCGTGATCCACTAAGGGGCAGGCTCAACTGGTTAAGGTACAAAGAATATAAAATAAACGGACAAGCAAATCTATGGTATTGTGCAGAATATTTGCTGTAGCCCTACTTTTAATATTATTATTATTATTAGAGCATTTAAATCGAGACAATATATTACGACATTCAACATCTAGATTACGTGGGTTAAATTCAGTGGTTACATTGCAGCAAATATAACAGAAATGCAAGCTTAGCACTGCATAATAACTGATGGCCAAAAAGAAAAAAAAAGAAGAAAAAAGACTCCCCTGCTACGCGGATAAAATGCGTTACTGAAATTATATAGGGAAGTTATGTTTTAACTTATATGTATGCGGATGTTGAGATTTATAAAGCTAAGCTAACAAGATGAGAAACATAAAAAAGATATGAATTGAGAGAACAGATAACTGACCCTGAAGGAAATGAATAACAAACCATTGAATATAAAAGATGTAAGAGAGAATGTTACTACTGAAATATAACAAAACAAGAAGTACTCGACATCAAAGAACGCCCAAGAGAACAGACCTTGCTAAGACGCGTACATAATGTGTCTGTCTAAAAAGTGACAAATATTTTCTTTTTTGTCTCCTGCAAAAAATATACATAGAAAATATGACTCCAACACAAAAGGATTTAATTAACAAATAGATCAAATACAAAATCAAACAATGAAGCATCAGCAGTAAGAAAAGTGTAAATTCTCCAGGCGAGTAGACAGTGAATGAATCACCAGAGACAAGATGAATCAAAGCAATGAATACAGAAATTTGAATACCACAAGTAGCGTATACACTTCAGATTTGGAAATGATACCATCTCAATCAACTGATTAAAATATTTAACTAGGAATAACATCTAATATTTTAGCGCAAATTCAGAGAAAATGTATAACTGGGTCTCTGGATAGAAATCCATTTTGATATCTACGTCCAAAGAAACAGCGAAATGTAAGCAACACCACAACTTTAGATTTCCGTGTACAGCTCGCAAATTTCACAATATTATCGCCGAGTCAAGGATTAGCAACCAGATTATTTTCGACAGTTTCCCTGGGAATATTAAGCATGAATAAAATAGCACCTTTATAGATGCGCTATAGATGAAAGGGGCTAGAGGATCAAAATATCTCACTGAACCCCTAGCCGATATACAATGATGTACGCTGTATCAAATATTGTCATAATATATAGATGTTGAGAAAAAAACAATATATCATATTTTCGGGGTATTTTAGTATTTTTAGTCGATAATTTAGTGGCAAGAATTTGTAATCTGGTACACCTGATTTTATGTGAGTCTTATGGAATTCGAGAAGAATATAACTGGATTTAATCAGCCCCATTAAACAAGCAGTTAATGAGAAAAGATAAGTTGACCTGAAATTACTGTCACATACTAATCAAAAGGCACTAATTTTGTTTTCAGAAAGAAGTACAGGAATTTCGCAAATGTAATATAACAATGTTATATTCACTCGTTATAACTGGAAATAAAGATATCACAAAATAAAACGTCCATTTGTAAGTGTTGAAGTAAAAAAACTTCATGCTTTTATTAACTGCTTTCGATGTCATGCAGGATTTCGTGCACTTTTATCTAGAAATATCTGGCTTTTACATCTCTATGTTCCTTCTATGTTATTTATGTTAGGTTTGTAGCAGCTAACAGCATCTTCGAAATGGGCATATATTCTCCTTTATCAAATTGAAATCAGAATATTTCAAAATATTATTACAGCTGATTCTAGTTATATTTCGCTCAATGTTTTGTTTATATTCGGGTCACGTTTTCTCTGCCGTCACAAGTAGCATTTGAATGTATTCGAGTAGTTCATCATCATGCATATCATTGCCGTTAATCTGTCGTATTGCTTAAGAGAATTTGCTACTCTATTACAACATAAGAACCTACCAAATAGAAGTTTCCTATTGTCACAACATAACTCAGCAGAATTTCATGTACCTGTATTGCATAGAGTTAGCACAAGACCTTGTGGAACACAAGGCCTCGTAGAAACAAATCCCATAAACATATATATTTTTAAACATATATACAAGATGTAACTACCGATATAAATCTTAGCAGATTCTGAAAATTTAATGATTATATTAAAATATTGGGTTGTCCTGAATGCTCGTACCGAGTTTTAAAGGAAAGAAAAAGGTCAATAAATACTTACCATTAAATTTTTAATCAACAAAATATCAACCATGGTGTTGCACAATGCGTCTCCATCTTTCCTTTAACTTGAACATACCTCCTTCGCAGAATTGAGATGGTTTCATGGCAAAGACTTCATCAAGGTATCTTTTTACGCCAAACAAGGAATTGAAATTTTCATCATTAAGACTATTCTGCAGAGACCTGACTAAGTGGAAATCCGAAGGAGCAATATCTGGTGAATATGGAGGGTAGGGTAACACATCCCAGCCGAGATGCAGCAATTTTTGTCTGGTTCCCAAAGCATCAAGTGTCGAAAATGAACTTTTTTTCTTCCATTTTAAAGCGTTACAGAATTAACAACGGTTATAGGAACATAAACCTTCTTCCATGAAAAGATAGCTTAAAATGTGCTCGAAATGGAGGTGTAGTCAAATCCTATTTTATGAACTCAAACATGTTCTAAAATAAGTCGAAACGTAAGCTTACTATAAATCGGCACGAACTTTCTGGACAACCCAATAATATTCTATTTTATTGTCTTAAAACATTAAATATTACTTTATTTTCTACTCTAGGCACAAGGGTCAACATTTTTGGGGAGTGGGCCAGCCGATTAGATCGTCCCCAGTGCGCAACTGGTATTTAATTTATCGACTCCGAAAGGATGAAAGGCAAAGTCGACGTCAGTGGAATTTGAATTCACTTAAAATATTAGTGTCCATTCAAAGTTGGTGGCTTTTGAATTACGAAAGCTTATAAAGAAGAAGGAGATAGAATGAACAGATAGAATAACAAAGGGGAGATAACCAACACTACAATATACATGGTAAAAATAAGGAAATCAGATGGGAATGATATATGGCATGTCCTGATGTTTATTTTTATATTCCGCCAACAAGTATTGTATTTTCAATGCGGACGTATGGAAAAATGTCGTTCTCGCAGTCATAAGAGACTAATGAGTTCGTTTAAAGATGTTGTCTTTCGAGAGTTAATATTGAACGTATATTTGACATGTTAATATATATAGTTTGGTTAAGGCAGCGAGCTGTCAGAAACTTCAGGACACCGGGCGAAATACTTTGTGGTATTTCGTCTGCTGCTATGTTCTGAATTCAAATTCCGCCGAAGTCGACTTTGCCTTTCATCCTTTCGGGGTCGTTAGATTTAGTACCAGTAGTTACACACAGGAGTCGATGTAATCGATTTAATCCTTTTCTTTGTCCTTGTTTTTCCCCTCTATGTTTAACCCCTAGTGGGCAATACAGAAATAAGAAACGTTAGCACACCGGGCGAAATGGTTAGCGGTATTTCGTCTGACTTTACGTTCTGAGTTCAAATTCCACCGAGGTCGACTTTGCCTTTCATCCTTTCGGGTTCTATAAATTAAATACCAGTTGCGTACTGGTGTCAATCTAATCAACCAGCCCCCTACCCCCAAAATGTCGGGCCTTGTACTTAGATTAGAAAAGAATATATAATTTGGTTTTGGAAAGAATTTCCGAATCATATTGTGTTTAAAAGCTTCGGCTGTAAATTTCCAGGCTAATGTCTTGAGGTTTGTATGCTTCTCCTCTGGGTGTCTACTTTGAACACAACTGGCATATGCTCTTGCTTTTATTACCTTGAAAACTGGTGAAATAATTTTATGTTTCAATCAGGAACCTATGGGTAGCCGTATTTCCCTTAGCTGTGTTAGCATGTCTGCCTATATGTTTAAGAATTTGCTCATATTCAAATGAATTCATAAAGAGTATGTCATATTATACCGACTAAAGTATACTCTGCACAAAAACAATAGGGTCGACTCAAATTTGAAAACCCTTCATGTTCTTGCAGTAAACTAACCGCCACGTAATTACTGAGCAACAAAAAAGTAGGTTATTAAATGGAGTTTCGAATATAAATCGAGGAAATCAATAAATATATTTAGATAACAAAAAGCACTGAGGAATTATTTTTATTATTTATGCGGCATTTTCTAGCCTAGCCAGGCTCATGCGCCCGGTTTCCCTGTTTCTATGGCGTGTGTGTTCACCCCAGCAGGACGGGATGCCAGTCCATCACAGCGTTACTCAAGAAACATGAAGAAAGATTGAGAGAAAGTTGGGGCGAAAGAGTACAATATGGGTCGCCACTACCCCTGCCGTAGCCTCGTGGATCTTTAGGTGTTTTCGCTCAATAAACACACACAACGCCCGGTCTGTGAAACGAAACCACGATCCTCCAACTGCGAGTCTGCTGCCCTAACCACTGGGCCATTGCGTCTCCACAGGCATAAATTTAGGTTGCAGAAAATATCGAGAAATTTGAAAATGGAGAACTGGAGTATAACTCGACGTCTGCCGTTTAACTGATGTTTGCAATCGGCAGTTACGTGGATCAGAGCAATTTTCTCTGTGATGTGTACTTTATGCAATATGTTATATACATGATATTCATTTATATTTTCATACGTTTAAAAAAAAGATGTTTTCTCAAAGTTCCTTTTGAAAGCTTCAAAGCAGCAACAGCATATGATAACCAGCATGTGATTGGTGTAACTAAATTTTCTGATCTATTTGGTTTATTTATATCAGTGGGATATATAATAGTGGGTATCGTAGCTGTCCCATCGCCGGCAAGTAGCGTCGGTTCATTGCCATTTTAGTAAATTGCTATAAATACCAATTTTTAAATTGCACAATAATTGAAATGAAACAAGTTTCACAAACACTCATATTTACGTAACATGCACACTTACACACACTGATACCCGCGCGCGCATATACACAAATATTCACGCAAAGGAATTCATACAGGAGCGCACAAACACGCATGCACATATATAAGAATCGTAACCCAGGAGAAGAGTTGTGCCACACCTTGATCTGTATTGTATTGGTTTTTTTTATTAGTATCTCGTCTTGAATTCCTATCCAGATACCATGAGTTTTCCGTTTTTATTGTGTCTGTACATTACTATATTTATTACTTGATGTATATTAAGCAACAAAAATATAACGTGAGGTCAATCAAACTGGTAACAACATTTCTACTCCTAAACGGACACATAATTATATATGCTAGGTTACAAATTAATTTGTTTCAGTCTCCAGAAGTAATGATAAATACAGAACATACGATACATCCCTTTTCTATGATACCTTCAAAAATTAATCCACCCAAATATTTAGCAAATACTAAGACCAATAATGTGGAAGTGTGTCGCTTAGTGGTTAGGGTGTCAACATCAGGATCGTAGAAATGTGATTTCGATTCCTGGACCGGGCGACGAATTGTGTTCTTGACCAATTCACTTCATTTCACGTTGCTCCAGTCCACTCAGCTGCGATGGACTGGCGTCCCGTCCAGCTGGGGAACACATACGTCATTGAAACCGGGAACCCGGGCCCATGAGCCTGGTCAGGCCTTAAAAGAGCGCATTTATTTTATTTTTAAGACAAGTAGATATCTATATTGGAGATAGCAAAGTAATATTTCTGGTGATATCCATTTTTACCAACTTAATCGTAATTTGGTTAACTTTCCCCATAAACACGTCGCACAAATATATTAAATATAAAATACAGATTTACAAGCGCAGGAAATATTGTATACTTATATATACGCAATGTCTACTTGTAAGGACGCGGCATATCTTTATGCAACCATAATATACTACAAAGTATATTAAACATTTTTATAAGTCATTACCGTGTTCAACTGTGTTAGCAGTGTGCTTTACATCATTCGTTAAGGTTGTCTCTACAGATATTCGATGGAAATTATAGCCAGTATTTTTTGGTCACAATATTACGTAATGATATACATATGTGTGTGTGTGTGTGTGTGTGTGTGTGTGTGTGTGTATACATACATACACACACATACAAATATATATAGAGAGAAAGAGGAAAGAGAGGATGAGAAGTGAGATGTAGTAAAAAATGTAATATGATTAAAGGTTGGTTCTCGACAGAAATATTACTCGAAACCAAAGCTTAAAAATATAAATAATATTTTTTGAGATAATCAATTTTTCTATTCATAGGTAATTTTCTTTTTTTTTTCAAACTGAATTTGTGTTGATTTTCAATATATATTTGATTCTTTTACATGAGTTCTGTATCACATCTAACAAATTATTTTGTTTGTACTATTAAGAAAAAAGAAGGCAAATTTGTATTAAGTTTTTGGCGAACGATTTCACAGAGGTAATATCGTTTATTTATCAATGTCCGAGTCTCACCGGCTATAAATAGAGACTGTGCTCTTGGTAGGATTATACGGTGTGTTTGCGAGACGTGTCTACTCTTCCGTATGTAATCACATCGTCCCCCTTGTTATTCAGTGGATGTTTTGCCACAATATCTCAGTTGTCAGAAAATATGCATACTAGCATACTAGCATTTAGTTTCATGACTCCATTTTCTCATATCCCATCCTACAGGGCTGATAAAATGCGTCATCATCACGTAGAGCATCAATGTAACTGACTGAGTTTCTCAAACCATGGTGCCTTGGGGAGTTTATTACGATATCAATTTCTGAATAGATGTAGATCGATTTTATCATACCTCGGTTTCATTACCACAGATGCATTAACTGCATATAGTTTCAAATGGTTGTGTTCTATACACCAACTGTATTCTCCACGCTTATGGTGTCATTTGCAAAATACATTTCTGTAACCTATATCATATGTAATATCTGGACACAAAATAACTTTGCCTGAATTTAGTATATATCAGCCCGCTCCAGAAAAAACCTCAATGTTCTACATGTTGTTTTACAATATTGTATTATATAAATTACTGTTTTGATTAGACATACTACCATGATCCATAAGTCGCAAGAAATGCACATTGAATAACGAAATATACGTGGATAATATAATTACTTGTGGTCTGAATTTGATCCATACAAGAGGAAATTATTATCTTTCGCAGTACAGTACACCTACGGCCATATGCAATGCCATCGGAGTTTTAGAAGAATGATGTACATAAAGGACTGGCCATACTACATTCATATAGTCTGTATCTTGCTTTAAGTAGCTTGTGGTACTTCATTTATGAAAATACTTTACTTAGTGCTAAGATTCCTTAGAAATATAATCCTTCGATATTTATGGTCAATGAACATCTGAACCAGATGACATGAAATGAAGAGCAATTTATCTAAAGATTTGCAATTGCTGTTTGGAGAAAAATGGTATATTTTTGAGCTGGAGCAAATTGTTTTGCTCTTTTAAAAGAAAACTTCTAGCTATACATGATTAGTCACGTCCTACAAAAGAATTTTTCAACAATGTTATTGACAACGTATGATTAAGTGTGCTGCAGCCACAACAACATCAACAACAAAACTAACATAGATGTATGTTTGTTCTATTTCGCCAATCGTATATTGCAGACATAAAAAATTAGAAATATGAGAAAAACTTTGCTATTTGTAAATATTACAAATGATATGTACGCAAAAAATGTATTCAAGCCAAATTTTCATTATAGAGATATAAAATTTAACAATCCTAGTTTCAGAAAAAAGGGGTCATGAAACCCCTTATATGGTTTTACTTACACATCGCAAAAAGAATCTATGTAAAATGTATCTTCGCAAATTCTGATTTCACACAATTTGATGAAGTAAAATTGCTAAACACTATAGAAATTAATGATTCCACCGAATATGGTATCACCAATGTTTAAGTCATAGAGCCGTAAGAGTACTAGCAGAATCTGATGCTAAAAGAAATGCATATAAGTTCGCAATTGCTGGTAATGGTCGCTGAAAGCAATTAGGAAAGAAGTGTGCTTCTTATTTATTTACAGTGGATGCGGTGACTATATTTTCAATTACATTGTATGACAAGTTTCCTTTATGGCTTATTCAGGCATGAAATAATAGTGTACATTTCTTGTTTGCTGGTTTGCGTGACTAGCAAAGGTACGAGAAGGAAAAAAAATATTTCACAAGATATAACCATAGAAAATAACTTACAAAGTTATTCAGTTGTAATGACATTTGGTTTGAATGCTAGGCCGTTCCTAAACAGAACAACATTAAGAACAATCAAATAACTGATGAAGTGTGAAACTTATGAAGTCAAATACTAATGCTTTCATCGAAGGAGCTTCTGTGCATATTTCAATCTGTCCTTACCCTCTGTTATTTCATGTTGTGGGATCGAACCCTAGACATAAAGACTGTCGAGCAAAGTCCTAACTACGGACGCGAAACTGCAACGTAGCAAAATCTGCAGTTTCCGTTACTTCAAGTCATACAATATCTGGAGTTTGTATGACGAGTTCTGAACGAGCAGTGTTGCAAAGTTACAGAAATTTCCTTCTTTCGTTGCAAATTTGTTTCACATTCAGTTATTGGAAACATTACATTTTGTTCCATAGCAAAGTGACAAGGGAAAATATGAAAACCCATCTGCTGCTAGATGCACTAACATTTATTTTATATTAAGAAACCAGGAAAGCAAGGAGGCAATAATGTTTCCTATCCAATTATACGCATAACATTATTCCTTGAAATATTTAGTTCCATTGGAAAATAGCAGGGGGTAAATAAATTAATTTAGCCGCTTCTTTCGGTGTGCCTTCAGACATTTTAGAAATAAATACCCCAAACATTGTCACTAAAGATTAGGCACGGCCGGAAATTACTATACTTCATGGATTTTGATTAATTAAAATATGTGTATTATATAATGGTGTATTATGTCCTGAAGAAACTGAGGTAATAATTATTTTTTCATTGCTAAGGGTGAAATATATTAGTTATGGCTTACTTATACAAAAAGGGTCTATTCTCTGTATTGCATTGACTGTAATTGGAATTCCCATTTCTACATTTAATCTTCGCAGTGATTCAAAATATATAAATATAAATTGACTTCAAAATATATAAGATGGTTTAGAAAATACGCTAGATTTGTAGATAATGAATTGAACTTAATTCTGCATCAATGTGTAACATCACTTGGTTCTTTGAGCAAGTTCTTTATTTCCATATCATTTGAAGCGTCGCAAAATGCTTCATGTAATTTACTAGCAATAGTGTTATTAGACCGTTTGAAATCTAACGTACTAACTTGAGTCTGGTATTACAATGCATATCCTTTACACTCAGAATCCATATATCTAAAAGTAATTTTGCGTTTCAGACTTTCATTTCTTCCCACAGTGTAAGGTGAATCTTATGTAAGCATAAAACTTGCACATGATATATTATATTATGTTATAGTATAGTGTAGTGTATCATATTTTACATTAATTGCAGAATAACATGCTAGCAAAAATTCTTACGAACGTATACACAGATAATTGTCAGCTACAAAACCCCTCGCAGTTTCCGTACAAAGCGACATATTCATCGGTTTTGGGTAAGAAGAATTGCATTAATCTGAAACAATACGCATGTATATGCTTTATTTTCCTTACCCTTTCAATACTGTTATCTGCCGAGGTATATCTTCAATATTACAAACGCAATACAGCCAGTCCTATTCTAAAGAGCAACAACACTATCTCACGATGCAAAACTTACCCGATAGCATTCAGTTCAAACAAGTAAAATGTGACGCTGACTGTCTGTAACCACTATCTGTCCGAGCAATCTTGCTTCCATAAAATAAACACAAAAACAGCACTAAATAAATGATCAAGTAAACCTTATTTCGCTGAATCCCACCAAAATATGAAAGGCAAGCAACGTTTTCTGTAATTAATTTCGCGCATAATTTTAGAATATTTTATTGTTGATTAGTTGAATTTGTAATATTATTTGTGTATGAAGTCATCTATAATTTCTATGAATTTTAATTGCAGAATTAATAAAGTTATTTTAGACAATATATTCCATTTGTAGATGAACAAGAGACATATATATTTGCATAAATGTGTGCTCATTATATAACATCAGGGAGCTCCTTGTGTCACATTATTTCATTAATATTTCATATGTCATGTAATACTGATCCTGTACCTGAAATTGTATATTGTAGTAGTCAAAGGTTAACGTCGTTTAATGAATCCATTTGTAAAACTGATCTGGTGAGGGCAGAAGTATTCCGACGAAAGATAGTTGAGAGAATAGGAAAGGAAAGAAAAGGAGACATACATTAAAGTGCTCACCTCTCCTCAACTTCTCTTTTTAGCTACGATACTTCTTTGATTTATATCTCAAACCTAGGTATAACAGTAAAAAAATAATGTAAATTTTATTTTTCATTCGTTTCGAAAATTGGTCTTAAATGTGGTTTGGGCGTTTCGACTGCTTCTTCTAACGTGTAAAAATTACCTGTTAAAGGTAGTTTATTCTTGTGTTTAAATGTACACTACATATATATATATATATATATATATATATATATCGTGACGTATTTTTGCCATTTCAATATGGCATCCACCCTTAGGGGTTAGCCATAAAATACGTCACGATGTGTTACCGCTACTGTATATAACTAACTCTGATATTTATCATTATATATATATATATATATATATATATATAAGCTGAATCGGCCGGCAATACCCGGAGAAGTGGAGGGTATCTCCAGTTCCCGTTTCTGTTACACTTCCTAATGTCCTTCTCGTTCCCTGTTCAGTTGCCGTTTATATTAGAAATATATCTACAAATAGACGGTGACGTGGGATACATTTACAAATACTGGCAGGCATTGGAGTTCAATCATAAAATGTGTTAATTATAATTGTAAGACAATATCAAAGTTGAATTTGTGGATGGTTGGAAGGATGAGCGTATTGACGATGTACGTCTATGAAAGCATTGATGGTTGATTATTATCAATTTTGAAGAGCCTCTTGATATAGTACACTTTTGGTTGTGCCCTCTGGAGCATAAATAAACAAATGATTTTGATGGCTGACGCTTGAGCATCCTACATATAGTTGACCAAGGCAAAAAAAAAAACAGGTTGTGCAAGGTTTAGGCCAACCACATCCAAGGGCCGTACCTGGGCCTTGTTCGTGGTCATTGCAAAACTCAGTTTTACAGGAAAATGCAGTCGCTTGAACTCGAACGGCATGTCAGAAGGAATTAGCGGAATTCGTGTTATGAAGACAACCTCACCACTTCCTGGTAGCGTGTAAGACTCTTGGCATCATCTTCTTGGCTGTAAGACGTGTTCTACTGCAGAGCTTAGGTGAGTCCAGATCTCTTAAAAGCAATCTTGTGATGCAAGTTGTGAGGAGGATTGCTGGTGCCAGGCTATTCGAAATGTCAGTGGGGTATTTCACAATTTCATCGGAGTTCAGCACATAGATCCAGTATTTTGATGCTGCATTCTTTGGCTCTAAGATGGCATGTGTTCTCAGTCATGTTTTGTCTTTAAATTGTATCCCCATGATTGGAAACACTGTATGTCCGATACAATATGTGCAAACGGCAAACTAGCCTGGCCACCCTATCCACAGACAAGAGTGCCTTGTACCAACGTTCAGTAGCTTATGAAAGAAAGTTTCAGCTTTCCCATTACCACTGAGATGCACTGTGCTCCTTTCCCCAGAAAAGGAAAAATTTGGCTGCTATTTCTAGCACACACTGCTACCAAGTAACAGCTATTTGCGATAACGGTGGGTCCGTTATCGCAAATAGCTGTTACTTGGAAGCAGGGTGTGCTAGAAATAGCAGACAAATATTTCCCTTTCTGAGGAAAGAAACCGTTTTAGCGTGATTTCGATTCAAATATGAGAGTTAATTCACTAAAGCGTATGCGGGAAGTGATAGAACAAAGTATTGAAAGTTCGCTCTCCCCGTCAGTAAACACATTCTCTCTCTCTCCCGTTCTGTCCCTGTCTCTCGTTCTCTCTGTCTCTCTCTCTCACATTCCCTGTAATTCTGTTTCTTACTGTCTCCTCCCCTTCACTGATATCAGCCACCCTTAATATGCCACGTGATTTCACTCAACGTGCTAGTCATTTATGGAATAAAATGAAAGACAAGTATAGTGCCATTGTTTCAGTTCCCTGTTTCGGTGTCTCTTCCTGTCTTCTGTCTTCTCTTATCTGATATCAGCCAACACACATTATGCCATCACATTTCCCTCAACGGGCCCTCAACCTGACACATTTTTGCACCCTTCTCATTTTATCATATAATAACCCAACCCACGTATCAATTTTTATTGAAATCCAATTAGGCTAAAATTGAACTAGATTTTAGTTGAAAAAGTATGCAACATTTGGTGAAGATTGGTTCGCTGATATAGACAGTTAGATGGTAGCAGATAGACAGAAATTGACATATATATATATATATGCATAGATACAAGTTTATACGTACATATATATTAAGTACATATGGAGTCAAGTATGTGTGTATATGTGTGCACCGACTGCCATTTTCGACTACATCCAATTCTGCTAACAAGTAAATTATATATACATACAGGAATTCTGTTTTTCATATAAATAGATTGAAATGCCACCAGTCGTCATTTATTATAGAAATAAGAATTCTACACAAAAGCATACGAACTCTGACATGTTTTACTGCTTGTGGTAATATTTTCTTGTGAATATTTTGTTGCATATTATAAACATTGACTCCTCAACATTTGCTTATTGTAATAGACCAAATTCCGTGCTGGTCATTTTTCCAACGCAGTGTACATCACATTAATATTGAAATTTATTGCTATTAATTTCTTTTTCGAACTTGTTTTAAATAATTAGAATGTTGTCAGGCAAATTTTTATAGTTTGCCTGATTCAGGTCATATATTTGACGGAATATATTTAATATATATTGATAATAAATGTAAGAAGGAAAATTATGTGCTATAGAATAACCATTTCCCAAAGGAATAATCATTGTTTTTGTAACGATTTATATATAGATATAAATCTGATGCAATATTTATTTCTCAGTGTTTTGCGCAGCATTAACAATCGTTTGTTCATTAATGCATAGATAAGTATGTCTGTATCTACCTATCTACCAACCTACCCACCTAAGTACCTACCTACCTACCTACCTACCTATCTACGTACCTACGTACCTACCTACGTACCTACGTACCTACCTACTTACATACATACATACCTACTTATCTATCTATCTATCTATCTATCTATCTATCTATCTACCTATCTATCTGTCTGTCTATCTGTCCATCTATTTGTCTATCTATCTACCTATCTATATATATACCTATCTATCTACATGTCTATCCGTCAGTCTGTCCGTCAGTCTGTCTCTCTCTCTATATACACACATATATATATATATATAAATACACACACATTTATATGTACATATACTTACACACGTATATACATACACAGCTATATGTATATATGTGCGCCTTTCAGTCAACATTTCCATAACATTTTGAACTTCTAAGTCATTAACGATTGACGAAAAATTGGCTTACAATGTGATCGAATGTATAAAGAGTACATTCTAGCTAATAATAACAATTAAATTTAACTGAGCTCTCACTGGAGTAGATTTTCAGTACGCAAATTAAACGGGGAATGGCACTATAGAAATCTAACTAATAAGCAATGCCGTTTCTCTGAAGAGATAATTATATTTTTACTCTCGCAATAGTGTTCGTAATGAGGGTAAATTTAAAATTTTCTCAGCAGTAACATGTCTCTGTATTTCAGAGACATGCTATAAATGGTCAAGCGAGAATATGACATACTACGCAAAGTCATATGTTGGAAAGTTATTGGTTTTAGAAATTTAGTATAAATTACGTCAAGAAATTATGCATATCCCAATGATAGTGTTGGGTTTTTTATATGTATAGATGCATTTGGTTTAATTATATCTCGGTATAGGAAACATTTACTGAGTTTTATGTCAATAAATCACTTTTATTCCTGAAAGCTGCTTTTTAATATCTTCTACGAACTGCTCGAACCTTACTTTCTTTGTTCACCATGAACATAGGATCTTATTTTACACACACACACAAACACACAAACACATACACACACACACACATATATATATATATATATAATATATATATATATATATATATATTATATATATATATATATGTATGTATGTATGTGTATAGGTTTGTGTCTGTGTGCGTGTGTATGTTTGTGAGTGTATTTGTACGCTACCGTGGATTTATAACCGGTTTGTTGTGTTTACATCCCTGTAGCATAACGGTTCGGCAAAAAGAAAGACTATAGAATAAGCGCTAGGCTTTTAGAAACTATTAGTGCTGGGGTCGATCAATCCGATTAAAACAAAATAAAACTACTGAGAATATATAGAAGTTGTGCAACTATGCTGAAATTTAAGTACCTATTTACCAGCCACAGTAGTTTTACAACTGAGAACAGAGATGGATGCCCGCATGCAAAATCGTGCAGGTACACAGACTTGTAATCAATATATGTCTAAAGAAAGGCAGCGAGCTGGCAGAATCGTTAGCACGCCGGACGAAATGCTTGTTATTTCGTCTACTGCTACGTTTTGAGTTCAAATTCAACCGAGGTCAACTTAGCTTTTCATCCTTTCGGAGTCGGTTAAATAAGTACCAGTTACGCACTGTATTCGACTTAATCCCTTTGTCTGTCCTTGTTTGTCCATTCTAGAAATTCAAAAATGTAGTCACGGTTCAGCTTCATAGATACGTAAACATAAGAATAACACATATTTAAATAAATTATGACTTTTGAAAATTATATAACATTAAATGTCATTAAAACATTTGATGCATCATGCTATTTTACGAAATATTACGGTATTTCTATTACTATTAGATAACGTATTCAATATGTTTCGTTTTTTTGTGTGAGAGCAATGTATAAAGGAGATAAAGAGGATCCTTCCTAGGCACGTTCATACATAAATGCATACGATCATACACAGGGGATACATTCAAACATATATACTTACGTACGTACATACATAGATGCCTGCATATGTATAGATACATACGTACGTACATATATTCATATACATATATATATATATATATATATATATATATATAGATGGATGCATATGTATATATACGTACGTACATACATACATATACATGCATATAGAAGGGTATTACTATAAAATAATTGGAGAATATGGGTTTCTGAAAATTGCAATAAAGTAAACCTCTCAGCGTACACCAAATTAATTGGATTCATAGAGAACTTATAAACTAGTGTGGGGATTAGCATTTAAAATCCTCTGGCTGAGCAAATACTCAAAATCAAATACGCATATGGAGAAAAATCAGTAGCACATATAGACTAATGAAGAGTTTGCACTATTATATTAAAGGGACAGACACAGTCATTGTATGGAGTCAACTTTATACACATGTAGCCTTTATACGTATAGCACACAGTCGTCTTTGACTTACAGACGCCGTCAATGATCGAATTGTCTTTTAAATATGTATACTTAAATACCGAAGAAATGAAATAAATATATAGAAGCCTACAAACAGATATACATATATACAAAATTCTATATAAATATATCTATACCTATATATATATATATATACTTTGATAGGTTTCGGCCATTATTGGCCCAGGCCATGTCTAACTTAATAGCACCACCTGGTGAAGTCTTTCAAGTCAGAATTTGGGCACTATGGCCCACTCAAGTAGAGAGTTATTGTTTACAGAGACATATCCGGGTGTAGGGGGTTTATCCGGGATTTCTTGAAGGAATCTGTCCAAAGACTTCTTGAACCCTATAGGGTCAGTCTCTGTTTTAATGTGTTTTGGTGTAATGTTAAAGAGAGCGGGGCCAATTGAGGTGAAATAATTGTGCCGTATTGTTGTTATGAGATGAGAGTGCGAGTTTTGTTTTGGGCGGATGTCACGGGGCCCAAGCCTTGGATGTACCTTAAAAGTGATGCCAACATCATTTGGGCAATGCTGATGGAATATTGTCCACATCATGCAGATGATGTAGCGCTCACGACGACGTTGGAGAGAATAGAGTTTTAGCTTTTCTAGTCGACCCCAATAGTCGAGGCCTGTCATGCCATCTATCTTTTTTGTGATTGCCCTTTGAGGTGCTTCAACTTTTATGATACCTTGTATTGTGTGGGGAGACCACAGTGGACAACAGTATTCAAGGTGGGGTCGGGCAAAAGTGGAGAAGAGAAGGATAATAGTGTGGATATCTATCGACTGGAAAGTTCTGAGAATCCAGGAACACATTCTGCGGGCCATGTCAACTTTGGTGTTTATATGAGTGGCCCAGCTTACGTTGTTGTCCACAATTACTCCCAAGTCTCTGATGTTGTTAGACGCCGCGAGAGTTTCACCTCAAGGAAGGGAGTATGGGAGTTTCAGGGCATCCTCTTTTCCAAAGTGGATTAGCTCAAATTTATCCTCGTTCAGCAGCATATTGTTTTTTTCTGCCCATTGGATAACAGCCAGTATATCTGACTGAAGGCATGTCCGGTCACTCGCCTCATTTATGACCTTCTGTAGCTTGGAGTCATCTGCAAAGATTTTTATGTTGCTGTGCTTGATTATGTCATTAATGTCATTAATGTAAATGATGAAAAGAAGTGGGCCCAGCACAGTGCCTTGCGGAACGCCACTACTGACTTTGGCTGGGCTTGATTTTACCCCTTCAACTACAAAATGTTGAGATCTGTCTGTCAGGAAACACTTAATCCATTTCAGTAACTTTCCAGAGACACCAATGTTGGATAGTTTTTTCAATAGGATCTTGTGATCGACCCTGTCGAAGGCCTTACTGAAATCAAGGTAGATGACATCGGTGTTGGGGCCCTCTCCCAAAGCTCTCAAAATGTCTTCAAAGTGATGCAGGTGCTGCGTTAGGCAGTCCCTTCCATTACGGAACCCATGTTGGTTGGAGATCAGCCGTCTGTTGCTTTCCAGAAATTGGGTTATTCGAGATCTCACCACCCTCTCAAATACCTTGATGATATGAGAGGTGAGTGAGATCGGACGGTAATTCACTGCAAGGGACTTGTTTCCCTTTTTGAAAACTGGGACAACAGACTGGGACAGAAGGTTTTTTGGAATATAGCCAGCATCCAGTGAGTTTCTCCACAGATTAGCAAGGGGAGATGCAAGTTGGTGTCGACACACCTTCAGGACACAAGCAGGGAACCTATTGGGGCCTACTGCTGAATTGTGTTTTATTTCGTTTATCGCCGCTAAGACATCAGGGGCACTAAACGTTATGTCCGATATAGTGTGTTGGGGTTGACATCACTGATACAGCCCAGATCGGCCATATCAGGATTGCTGAAAACAGAGCAGTATTGTTTCTGCAGTATCTCGGCCATGGATTTGGCATTATCTTGGAGAGTGCCAGTTTCGTCAATTAGAGGGCCTACAGTGGAGACAGTGACCCTGCGTTTCCTCGCAAATGAAAAGAACACTTTGGGTTGAGTTTGATTTTTTCAATGGCCCACTTCTCCTCAGCTGATCTTTGGTTATTGATGAGGGTCTTCATGCATTGTTGGAGGTTATATTTTTTGGATTCAAGCAGTGCGATAGCCGTCGAATGTGTGTGTTGCTGTTGGCAGTACTTTAGTTTGTTAATTTTTTTGTTTGTTCTTTTTATTTTTCTGATAATGGTTTTTCTGTTTTGGGGGATTCTGCACTTTTTTGTTCACAGGTCTTGGTGGGGAGTGTTTTGCACGTATGTCTGTGACGGTGTCTACAAAGATCTGCCAAGATGTTTTATGGTTGGTGGAGATGTGTGTATGTGTAAAGGACCAGTCAACATTTGATAGCTCGTTCCTGATTGCATCCCAGTTGGCTTTATGGAGATCCATGTTGTCAAATAGGTGGGCTGGAGGAAGGTCACTAGGATTAGCTTTCGGCTGGTGGAATTTCATGTTACAGAGAACCATGTCATGGTCTGAAAGAAGTGTTTTTTCCACTGTAACGTTATGTATAGTGTTAGTGTGGTTACTAAACACTAGGTCCAAAATGTTCTGATGTCTTGTTGGTGCAAGGACAAGTTGGGACAAGAAAAACTCATTCGTAAAGTCGAAAAGTGACTCTGCTGCTTCTTTGTCAGCGGTTGAGGCGGGAGTGCTTGGTTTCAAACAGTTTGTAGTCCAGTCGACACAGAGTAGATTGAAGTCTCCCATCATGAGTATGTTGCTAGAATGGCACTGTTGAATAAAGCACTTAATGCTGTTGAGGCATTCTTTAAAGCACAGTATGGGTGTTTGGGGCGGCCTATAGAGCCCAATTACTGTCAGGTCACTGGCTTTGTTGTGCACGGTGACTGATTCACAGTAGCCGTTGGAGAATATACTATTTCCATCTGCCGTAAATGAATCATGCAGGAAAATGGCAGTTCCACCCATCCTCCTGCCTATACGATCCGCGCGGATGGTTGTGAAATTCTTCACTCTCACTTCAGCTTCCAAGTGGGAGTTGTCAAGGTGGGTCTCAGTGAGAATGAAGAAAGGGATGTGGTGTGAATGGTTACCAACCCAGTCTTCAATGAATTGGACCTTCCATTTTTGTGCATTGATGGAAGGGATGACACCTTGTGCATTGAGTAGGAATGTGGAGGTTAGTGTAGTGGCTGGTTTTGACTGTTGCAGGGGGCTTGGATTTTTTGTGTGTGTTAGTGGCAGCAATGTGGGGAATTGGTGCACTGGGGTAATAGCATAGGATGGTGTTGAGTGATGGCTAGAATGTTTTTGTGTATCTCTTTTGCCATGTTCAACATGGCTAAAAAAGAATTTTCCTGCTTAGGGAGCAGTTTTTGGCTGGAGGTGTGGTTGCACTGTTGGATAGGGTTGTAGTTTCCACTTTTGTTGTTGTTGTTTTTGTGTCTTCCTGAAAAGACTGGACCAGCATTACTGCAGCATGGTTTGTTTCTATTTTTATTGTTATTCAGGTTTGTGTGTTGGCTTGAGGCCCCGTTTCTGTTTGTGCGTCGGGTCCCTGGAAGATGAGTGAAGGGACAGTCACTCAGTAGACATGTTCTCTCACGTTGGGAATACCGGCAGATTTTGGGACTCCGAGTTGTGCGTGTTTTGAATTTCGATTTACTATTTGGTGGTGTTGATGTTATTGTGGGATGCGTGCTTTGGCCTTGGCCGGTAGTGCGTCTAGTGCCGGGTAGATGCGTGAAGATGCAGTCACTATTTGTGCAGAGTCTCTGGCGCAGTGAATAGCGGCATATTTGGGGATTTCTTGTTTGTGCCGTGGGGGGCGCATTCTGCTTCCTATGTTTCTTTAAGTTTTTGTTACTGCAGTAGTATTGAGGTGGTGATGTGGGGGAAGAGGGCAGTGGTTTCTTATTTGGTTTTCTGTTGGTATTTTTGGTGATAGAAGACGATGGTGGCAGCGGTGGTGATGATGATGATGATAATTGTGGTGGTTGCTGTGAGAGCGGTGAAAAGATACTGGCATTTAGTGAATCATCTAGTAAGCTAGAGTTGAGGAGTGGCTGTTGTTGTTCTTGTTGCTGTGGCTGTTGTTGTTGTTGTTGTGCTTGACCGATGTTAGGGTCAGCCATTGTGCTGGGAACCAGGAGTGGCTCATTCTGTTGTTGTTGTTGTGGCTGCTGATTTTCTAGCTGTTGTTGTTCTTGAACTGTGAAAATATGTAGAAGCTTTTCATAATGGCCTCTTATCAGTTTGAAAGATACTTCGATATGTTTCAGCTTGCTACGAATCTGTTTGACGGATCGTGTGTTGACCACTTGTGATGTTTTTTCGGCAATCTCATTCAAACACAAGACATTTAGATTTTCTGTTTGGGAAAGAGAGAACCATGTGTTTATTAAAACATCAATTTCGTTATCAGACCAAGTTTGTCTGTTGCAGGCCTGCAAGTTAGTCATGTTTGTTTTTCTTTTGTTTGTTTTCCTTTTGATTTTTGAAAATATATATATTCTTTCTTGGGAGTTAAAGAAGTGTATATATATATATAAATGTTCTCTCTTAAGGGTGTGAGTTTTTGATTATTTGGTTGTTTGAGGATATTAAAAGAAAAACAGGTGTATATAACAATTTGTAGTTAAATGAAAACGTACTTACGGGTTTGTAGGCAAACACGTGGTTACAAATATATATATATTTAAGGTCAGTTAGTTTTGAAGTTAGTTTTGAAGCTCTGTAGCTTGCTACTGACTTGGGAGAGAAACAAATAGACGTCCGTCCACTTCAACAGTTAATCCACTATATATATATATATATATATTATATATATATATTATATATATATATTATATATATATATATATATATATAATATATATATATATACATACATACATACATATATATATATATATATATAAATGGATATAGAGATATAAATGTATATATATGTATATGTGTGTATACACCTATCTCTCTCTCTCACTATATATATATATATATATATATATATATATATATATATAATATATATATGTATGTATGTATGCATGTATGTATGTATGTATGTATTTTAAAACCAATATTTAAGCATGTGTTATCCCATGTTTTTGTGCGCGTTTCGACATATACTTTTATGGTTGATTAAATTCCCGATGCGAATCACATTAATTTTTGTTGGATTCTTAATTTTACAATCTTTATATATGTAATATGAATAATATGAAGCTTCCAATATCTTCTGCTTTCGTATGTTTCTTGGAATGGAGATTTCTTATTAACAGCAATTTAATAGGCTTCAATGAAGCTTATATGCTACCCCTTTTTGGAAGATTAACACGGTATTATGAACGTTGCTAATTCTATACAGATGTAGTAAGCCGCTGCACGTGTATTACATGTTTACATTTAGTTAAGCTAACTTTCGATTAATCACATCTATTTACACAAGTAAGAAGAGAAGGGCCGTAAGTGAGAGGACAAATAAGAATGTGTATTGAGAGACCGGAAATACGTGGGCAATTGAGAGAGGGGGGAGGATGGATAGGAAGGGATAGATAGAAATTGATAGAGAGAGAGATAGAGTTTCTTGAGAGATGCTTCTCTTTATTTTATCTGGATAGAAATTAGTATCTTTATATTTGGGGAAGGAGCTGGAATTTGATATTATACTTAACGTTATGAATTTGTTTTTATTTACTGCATCGTAGACATCGCAGGCAAAAGCGCAGAATATATACTTGCTAGCTATATGTGTTTATATATATCTGTATGTGTATGTATATTTATATATATATATATATATATATATATATATATAACAAAGTTGAGTTGTAAGGTACCGCACGAGCGGAATTATATATGAAAGAAGGTTTGAAAATGCAGTTTTAAAAGATTTTTATTTACTTTACCGGTTTCACTTTTTAGAAAAAGATTGTCAAAAGTAACATGTTACAACCAATAATTAACACAACCAAACTATTACATGTTATTTTTGACAAACTTTTTCTAAAATGTGAAACCGGTAAAGTAAATAAACATCTTTTAAAATTGCATTTTCAAACGTTCTTTCATATATATATATATATATATATATATAAATATATGATTGTCTGTGTGTGACGTGTGCGTGTCTTCGCGCGTGCAAAGTATTTTCAGAGCGTCCATATGCCAACTATTAAGTCACCACGGAATCAAAGTATGAATACGAATTATGACGATGATGTCGGTGACAGATGAAAAGAACTCAATCTGATTATAGGCGAAAAGTAGTGACAGCTGTAATTGAGATGTAATCCAGGAAACCACTAGATACAGCGGGAAGGGGCATATAAGCACTCGACAGAAAACTAGCAGTATTTCCTATCGGCGTGTTACTATTACACCAAGTTAATGAATGTGTTACCATTACACCAACGTACCAGCCTGCTCTTTTCTGTCAAATTTAAGAACTATATTAGTTCGGAGTTCTTTTTGTGAACAAACTTCTATGTGCTTTCGGTGCGAATGTTTATATCATATGGTTCCGAGTTTTACTATCCTGCAAATCTATAATATAATGGAGAAAGCTGCTTATTAATAGTTATGTAACATAACTGGAAATATTTTAATAAATTCATTTTCTAAGGAATTTCCTGTAATTCCGATTTCTCAAGTTTATCGAATTTTTTTAAACTCAGATTTCTCGCAAATTTAGTTATTCTTTTCTACTCTAGGCACAGGGCCCAAAATTTTGGGGGATGTGGCCAGTCGATTAGGTCGACGCCAGTACGCCACGGGTCCTTAATTTATCACCCCCTAAAGTATATGAGGCAAAGTCGACCACGGAGGAATTTCAACTTTAAACGTAAAGACAGACGAAATACCGCCAAGCATTTCGCGTGCTAACGTTTCTTATTTCATTATTGGCCACAGTAATAATTATGGTATTTATATAAGCTTAGTGCTTATAGCGATCACCGTGCAATGACTAAGGAAAATAGTCTAATAATGGGGCATATAATCCTTTGTCAGGAAAAAAATTGGGTTTCCCATTCGCGTAGAACCTACATCCCTTCCTTAATGTGACTAAGTGTGTTACCATTACACCATCGAATTAGCCTCATCGTTACTTGGAAATTTTAGAACTGTATTTGTTTGTAGTTCTTTTTTGTGAACAAACTTCAATGTGTTTCGGTGCGACCGGTTTCGCTATACGGTGCCGGGTTTTACAATCCTGTAAATGTATACAGGGTGCGGCAGAAATAACGTCATTTTGTATTTGGGTTTTCTCGTTCATTTTCTTTTAATTTCCTAAACATTCAGCAATGTTTTTCATTAGTGTATTATTCATTTTAGTCAATAAAATGATTTAATAAACATTTATATACTATAAAATTTAATTGAAAAAAATAGCCGCTACTTTTGCTGCACCCTGTATAAAATATATACATCTTTAAGCTTATGAAGATACCATTGTTAATATTTTACAGGATTGTAAAACCCGGCACTGTATAACAAAACCAGTCGCACCGAAATATATATATATATATATATATATATATATATATATATGTGATGTGTAACATTTAATACTTTTCATTATTAATTCATTTTATTTATTATGAGGAAATACACACGTACTAAGACGCATTGCTTTATATATATATATATGTATTTCATTTTATTGTCGATTTACTAAACGTTTAACATTTTATTTCTCTATACTAGGCGTCGTCGACTTTCACATGAACACTCGTTGATTAATATCATGTCGGACAAAATTTAATTATGAAAACTGTACGTGAAAAATAATAGTTATCGACATTCTGGGGATTTTGTATTATAAATTAGAATTTAGAGTAACATCATAGGCTTTACAAGCAATACTGCCTCTATATTCATTTGATTTTCAACCTATGGATTGTTTACCCGGTTAGACAAACATACCTTACAAGGGAAACAAAAAATAAAAGTACATATGTAGCCATCGTCGTACCACATCGAATTGATAAGCAAAAGAACAAGATGTAAATAATTCACATAATCTTACTAATTTCCTTTTATTTTCAATCAGCGTCTTACATTAACATACATGATTTTTTTTAGCTGCTTTGCTGGTGTGATTCTCAGGAAAATTTTAGTTAATGAAATATAAGTAGGTTACGTGTTATCTCTATTAGATTAACATAATTTGATTATGATGATGATGCTTGTATTAGGTTGTTCCGAACATAATGGTTGAGTTGAGAAACTATTTTATTCCGGAATAATTAACAATATAAATGTTTTGAGTAGTTCAAGTATGAACCATGATAATCTATGCATCTCTGCCATCAATCGACGAGATTATTTATGCCGCGTTCATAAAAACTTATTGGCTTTGATGCTAAGAAAACATTAAAAGCTGATGCCAACTCTGGTGTGGATATGAAAGCTTTATCACTTGACCTGATCGTTTACGGTTATCATAAAGGATAAACTTTCCGTCACAAGTGGGCATTCCCTCCAGAAAGGCATCATTGGTTTTTCGCATATAAAGGATCGAACACACTTCATTACGCCTATCATTTTGATTTTCATTGAGCTCATGCAGTACCCATTTCTCGAGCTTTTTCACCTTACCAACTTTCCGCAGATTGCGTGAGACCGTTGCAATACCGACACCAAGTGCCTGAAACATTTCTCTTACACTTTCACGTGGGTTTTGTTCAACAATTGCATTCATATGTTCATTGGCAAGACTGCATGACTGTCCTCTATCTTCTTCATCTTCAAGGCTCTTATCACCACTACGGAATTTCTCAAACTACCTTCGTACTGTACGATCACCTGTGAACCCATGCTCTGTTGATGTTGGCAGCAGCTTGGGAGGCATTGTGCCCAAGCTTGAACTCATTCAAGAAAAGTAAGCGAAGGTCCTTTTTTGTCATTTTCATAATCAAAAGCGCATCTGCTTGAATATGTTTTCTGTCTGACATAAGTAGAAATTATTCAAGGGCATACGTCGATTATTAAGTATGTCGAAATTCACCTAAAATATAACTAAAATACTATGTTAAAATTGCATTTCAAAACATAACACTTAGAGCGGCCGTTATATTCGGAACAATCTAATAGTAGTGAGCAGCGGCTAATAAATACTTAAATACTGCCATCAAGGTCCTCTACACAGATACTTCTGCAACCATCTCAACCCCTGACGGAGAAACATCATCTTTCTCAATCAGAGCCGGAATACTGCAGGGAGACACACTCGCTCCATTTCTTTTCATCATTGTTGTTGATTATGTGCTACGTATGTCAGTTGATACCATCTCTGGCTAGGGCTTTGAAATAAAACCAAGAAGAAGTTCCAGACACCCAGCTGAGTACTTGACATACACTGACTTTGCTGACGACATCGCTCTTATCAGTGATTCTCTCTCCAATGCCCAGTCTCTTTTACAATCTCTTGAACAAGCCTCAAATTGTGTAGGTCTTTACCTCAATGAGGCCAAAGCTGAATACATAAACAAGTGCCTGTCCAACAGTGATTGCATCATCCATACTCTCAACAATGCGCCCTTAAATATGGTTTCTGATTATAAATATCTTGGGTCATACATATCATCATCTGGAAAAGACTTTCTAACTCGAAAGGGTATGGCCTGGTCAGCCTGTAATGATATGCATAAGATCTGGTCATCAAATCTAAGTAGAGATTTCAAACTTGAAATATTCAAAGCCACAGTCGAACCAATTCTACTATATGGCTCAGAAACCTGGACTTTATCAAAGAAGCTTGAGAGGCGGTTGGATGGAACCTACACCAGCCTCCTTATGAGAGTTCAAAATCTCTCGTGGAAGCGCCATCCAACCAAAATGCAAATATATGGGAAACCACCACCTGTGACATCTCATGTGAAAGGTAGGAGAGTCCAGTTTGCTGGACATTGTTGTAGAGCTGAAAAAGAATTAATTTCTACTCTTCTCCTCTGGAAACCATCTACTCACAATACCAGAGGGCGCACACTCTCCTACCCTGATGTAATCTCCAGGGATACAGGCATCCAGCAACAGGACCTCCTTAATGCCATGATGGACCGTGAAGTCTGGCGTAGCATGGTAAATTCCATTGTCTCGACCACGGTCGAACAATGATGATGATGATGAAATACTTAAAAATCTGATCTCTCTATTTCATGAGTAGAAATATATTGGCTTTGCTCACATCGATCTACGAATGTGCCTACACGTAGGGAAACATACACACTTACAGACACTGACTTCTATGCATATAAACATAGTGAGACAAAGTCTCAATCTGTACGATTCAGGAGAGTGGGTGTGAAAGGGCTGAATTCTAGCTGCTGCTTCTTGTCAATCGGAACTGCATGGATTTTTTTCCTATCACCACAATTTCCCTTGAGTATTTCTTCACATAGCATGGTGTCAATGCTGATCATATTAAATAAAAACTGGGGTACAACATCCTGGAATAGCAGAGAATGAGTACTCCGATTGGAATAAAGTTTCATACCATCCTTTGACCAGAAACATAGCCGACTTCAGCGATATAAATTGAAGGAATTTTTTAAAATGTTATATTGGCTTTCATTTGCATGTATAGTTTTTTCGGTGCATGGAGTGAATAAAGTATTTTTTTTATAACAAGTCATTATATTTTAATACTTCCTGAGAAATGGTAAAGGTTTGCATAAATGACTGCCTGTTCATCGAAAGAAATGAAACCTAGCATTCTACTTGTTTTAAATATATATAGGTCTTTTATGTTCTGTGTTCCTTTTTGATAAAGTTTATAATAATTGGGGTTATTGAAATTTTTCCAGTTTTATTTTCTAGACATTACAAGATTAAACGCTTTTTTATGTTCCGATTGACCAGATATTGAATGAACGATTTCTTTACTTATGTTTGAATATTTGTGTTTATTGTAACCTTGCATATGATTGTCGTTTATAAAAAGAGTGAGATTTACTTATAATGGAAATGTTTTAATATATTCTGTAAGTATTGATTTATTGATTTGTGCATTGAAGTATATTCAGATATTAATACGGAATTAAAGGTGAGGCTTAATGTTTTGTGATGGATTCTATATCGAACAGCTATGCATAATTATTAATTCTGTCACTTAATGGCTATGCCCAGTTTTGT
>NC_043005.1:68951448-69008948 GCF_006345805.1 Octopus sinensis
TCAAGGCGTAAGAATCCCCGATTTTTAAAGGGAAGAATATGGTCAACAAATACTTGCCATTACATTTTTGATCAACGAAATATAAACTATTTTGTTGCACAATGCGTTTCCATCTTTCCTTTAAGTTGCAATTATCCTCTTCCCAGAATTGAGGTGGTTTCATGGCAAAGAATTCATCAAGGTATCTTTTTACGTCATCGAAAGAATTGAAATTTTTACCATTAAGAATATTCTGTAGAGACCTGAATAAGTGGAAATCCGAAGGAACAATATCTGGTGAATATGGAGGGTGGGTATCACATCCCAGCCGAGCTGCAGCAATTTTTTTCTGGTTCCCAAAGCATCAAGTGCTGAAAATTAACTTTCTTATCTTCCATTTGAAAGGCTTACGAAATTAACACCGGTTATAGGAACATAAATATTCTCCCGCGAAAAGATAGCTTAAACTGTGCTCGAAATGGTGGTGTAGTCAAATCCTATTTTATGAACTCAACCATGCTCTAAAATAAGTCGAACTGTAAGCTATTATAAATCGGCACGAACTTACCGGACAACCCAATATTGTCATAATGCATGCATTGGTTTTGTATATGCGCTTTTGCTCCGACTTGCACACTTATCCTTTAGTTATTTATTTGCTGTTTCGTTAGTCTTTTTTCTTCCATTCATAATATTTCTTCTATCAGTTTTTCCTTTTATTATTATGTTGCTCTAATTGGTTTCCTTTAATTTCATCGCTGCTATTATGAATATAATGCCTTTGAATTTTCAATATATTCACTGTCAGCGATATTTTCCCTCTATTTTATTATACTATTAATTCTATTGTAATTTTTGGAACATGCTTGACTTGTTTCACAGTATAGCAGCAGAAACTATATCAACATAATTATATTTTAGTGAGGCTAGACATTCGAATCGACATAGTTCTAAATGCTCGGCGAATCAAAGGATCCCATTTCTTCTGTTACGAATATTTGAAACGATTCTTCCACGTTTAGGGAATAAATTAGGACATATTGTCGTGTTTTAGCATGGTTTATCAAAATATAATTGAATATTGGGAACAGGGATGACAATTTTGAATGATGTTCTGGACTCCTAACAACACGTTGGCTCGTATACTATGCGTTTTAATTAACACAATGGGTAGAATTAAATTCGATCGAATGTCCGTAGGTATTTGACGTAAACTCTCATTATCCGAAAAACGAAACCAATTTGTAACTTGTTCACAAATGAGAATACTTACTTTATGGCTTCACTGAAGGAAAGCTAGCTCCTGTGTGAGAAATTAATGAAGGACACAAATTCACCATTCAAGGTTTTATGTTCATAGTGATTAACTGGTACCATAAATGTTTTTAGCTAGAATGAATTTAACATCATACTTAGTGACTTAGCGCTGGAAGATGAATTAAATAAATACCGCAACATAAATCAAATCGAGGAAACATCAATAATTGCTCATTGAATCGAAAACTTTCAATCAAATTAACGACAACCTAGAGAAAGCAGAGTAAATATACAAATTGCATCATATACACAACTTTAATGGAATTTACTAATGTTTTCTTTTTGTTTATTCAATGTACAGCCATAATAGATAAATTGCCTTACCGTTGCATTAGAAGATGAAATATATTTAAATACAGTGATTTGGTTATGTTTCGTATTTTCTAAAAGTAATACAAGCAAACCTTCTTTACATACCTTTCCTGTTGTGTTTATTGCAACAAAATATCCTGCGTTTCACTAGTAAGCAACTATATTCTCAATAATTAGTTCCAATTACAATTTTCGCTTTCACTTTTTCTGGCCATATTATTGTCTCGATTCCTTTGCGACTATTTATTTTTTCATATGCAAAGATATTCCAATATTGATTTTTCCCAAAGCAGACAATGGCAATATTTTTTAAGATTGAAAGAGTTAATTCAAATAGCTGTGAATGAAATACTCTCTGCTTTGTGCAACTATCATATATGATATGTGAGAGATATAGACAAAAAAACGCTATGAAAAGAACCAAATTGTAAAGGATGAAATATAATACAATATGAAGATTAAATATTGAAAGCTTGCGCAGATCTCTTGTCAGTTCAAACAGGACTTATATTTGAAAAAAAAAAATTTTAAGATTCTATATCATTGATGATGGCCGAAAACACTAGTACTAAGCAAAACACATTTTTAATGTTAAGTAATAATCTAATGAGAATATGTAAATATATTTATGTATTAGAATGCTGAACTACTATTCTAATATGAGTTGCTTAAGGAGCTCGTTTATGGTGGAGCGAGCCGTTGGAAATAGCATTCAAATCTCATTTGTCTGATACACTACGAGAATTTCGGACAGTGGCGATCTAAACGTTGTTGCACAACGGGAACACAGTCCAATGAAAACAAAACTTCGGAATGTTTCACAGTGTATCTGATTCCGTTCCAGGATATATTGAACAAAAATTCATACAATCAAAGTAAATCCATTCAAGTTTATAAGAAAAAAATCATGAGATTAGAATGGCTTACAAAAATCTATTAATATAAATACATGTATATTGTCATTATTTCTGCAAATATTGTCGCCACTATTCTTGTAGGAGACCTACATCAGAATATGAGTACAAATATCGACAGGGCCTGTAACATTGCCAAAAACTGTAGAAGTAGAATATCTTTCAAGAACTCCACACTAATTGTCCGACACGAATGCGAAGTTCTTTCCAAATGCATACTGAATATCCTGGATAACTACCGCAAGGCGTGGGTAGCATTTAGCTCGAAAACGCAAGGAAAAATTGTAAATATAAGCGCCGTCCATCTGAAAGTGTCAGTGATATAAATATAAACAAAATACAATTACATATGTGCTTTCATTAAAATTCCGATATGTTTGAACCAATGTTAAATTCTCCAAATTGTCTATAAGTACAGGAGATGTTGTCTGAGCATTTTCAGAAAACCGATAAAATTTCACTTTGGTCGTATGTATACAAGGCATCGACGTACATTAGATGAGTCGAATTCATATTGAAGGAAGGTGTTCTTCGGCTACATTATTAACTAACCAACTAATGTCAGTGCATATAACTGTCTGGCAGCTCTTAGCAGTACTTCCTAACATTAAACATAGCTAGACACTGTCTTTGGTCAATGAGAAATAGTTCACTATACCGTAGAAATGTAAAGTTCATTAGTAACTTCAGTTATATAGGAACGTTGAATTTCCTTACTAAAAGATTACCCAATAAATTTGTTGCTTGATTTCGATCCACCAAAGCTAATAGGTAGTATGCAGCAAATGGATTAGAAGAATGTACTAAGGTTCATTACAACTAGTACTCAGAGTTCACTAGCTGATTTTATGTTGAGATATTTCCTCGAAATGCAATTTCCGTGCGCTTCAACTACGTAACACATAACAGAGCTGATCAAATTTACAGACGTTTATATCAGTGGGTTTTTGTATGTACGTTTGCGCTAATAAATATCCCCGCCAACGAAATTTATGAGAGCTCCGTTACATAACTACTATTCAAGAAGAAATAAACAAATAATTATTATTTATAATCAAGTATCGACTAACAATAAAAATATTATCCCTATTGACATGATATTATCACAACGCTTGGGCTTAATTTATTAAGACATAAATTGTGTGTGAATAATAATTGCTCATCTGAAATCCGTAGTTACTAGTGTATAGCTTAATGCATATCGTTTTGAAAATATGGTCTGAACACACTATAAAATTCTGTATTTAGTGTGTATTGAAGCTATCAAATTGTAGGTAATGTTTTTTTTTTCTAAACCGATATAACTCAGAAAATCCTACCTGGTATTACGTCTTCTAAAGTTGTACCAGGTGTAATAGCAGGATATTTTGAATGAAATTCTTCGAATCCAATTATTCTTGCTGCTTCTTTTCACTTAGAATTGCACAGCCATGTTTGAAAAGAAAATTTGTATTTTTTAGAAGTTAATACGAACGCATTTCACTTATATGAACAAAAACGGAATATATTATAAAAATACTAATGGAAAAGTATGCTCGTTATATGATACACCATACAGTATACGAAATTTTAGTTTTTATGGAACTATATTCAGAAAAGCAGACGCAAGAATAACGTTAAATTTCTAAAGCAAATCTCCATATTTCAATATTCTTTCTCGGAATATCATTCAAAAACTAACTAATTAGACGGAATATGACGGAGTCAGAATACATCACGCACATTCTTCGCAGTTCATCGAGTTTATTATTCTTTTTGAAAAAGTAAAAGCGGAAGTGCAGAGTGTATGATTTGGTTATGTGAGCTGTGGAAAGTATTTCTAGATTCTTCGTAATTTATGCGTTTAAATATATAAAAATATCGAGCAATATTCCTATTAAATGCATTCAATATAAGTCGAAGCAATATTACCGTCGTTCTAATAATAATGATTAAAATATTGATTTCCATGTATATTCCCTTCTGAATATTTACTCGTACGCACAGAAACACACACACATTTACAGGAACGTACCCACACCCATACGCATATACATTTACACGCATATATATATATATATATATATATATATATGTAGGTCCCGGGTTGAGTCGGGGTTAGCCACAGTAAATAAGGTACTCAATACATAGCAGAGTAAATGAATTTATTTTATAGAAGGAGCTTCTACAGGACTAGAACTGTTTCATTAAAAAGAAATCATCAGGAAGCTCAGAGCTTCCTGATGATTTCTTTTGAATGAAACAGTTCTAGTCCTGTAGAAGCTCCTTCTATAAAATAAATAAATATATATATATATATATATATATATATATATATATATATATATATATATATATATATATATATATATATTATATATATATATATATATTATATGTAGAAAAATACAAACTGGCACAAGAACGTAAAACATTTAGAAGACGATACGAAAAACGGACGGGACATTCGAAGCCTTCAATCTTCAGTCAAGAACCGGATCATCGTAGCAATTTCGGCTGATTATCTTGAGATCGCTCCGATCCGGCCAGCCCCAAGGAAAAATTAAGCTACGAGCATAAAATTTCTTGGAAGAAGGATCGAATGTATACGAAACAGGGACAGAAACACGGACGAGCCACACGAGTATAAAATACAAAAAACAATAATGGTAAAAACAGGACGAAAACAGCGGGTGTCTTACGACTAATAAACTATACAGCAAGTTTAGCTGGCGTATATATATATATATATATATATATATATATATATATATATACTTTATTTAAAGCAGCAGAAAATTCAGCAAAATCTGTTACTCTGAGTTTCTCGTTGCCGTTCATCCATTCCAGCAAAAACTGTCTGATGAACGGCAACGAGAAACTCAGAGTAACAGATTTTGTAGAATTTTCTGCTGCTTTAAATAAAGCATATTACTCTACCACTGGTATTTGAGTACTCTTTTCACATTTATGTGTTTACTCCGGTATATATATATATATATATATATATATATATATATATATATATATATATATATGAATACTTACATGTAGGTAAGCTGAATATACTAAATAAGTATAGTTAAATTGAAAATATATATCACATTTTAGAAATAATTAGATTGTCATCACTATTGTTACAATTATTTATTTTGTATGAATTACAACATTGACGTTATTCTCGACCTCATAATTATAGTGGATTCCGTGATATTAATATTATTTCTTATGAAATTCCTTGATGCATTTGCATTTATACGATTTCAGAATATTAAATTTTGTATATACAATCTGCCTTAAAAATTAATCTGAATACAATTTATCATATGATATAGACGTACTTCATCTAATTATTAACTATATTTCTAAGAATAATACAAGTAACTGAAACTAATGCAATCAATATGAATTATACACACGTGCACCTACACACACTTATATTTCGAGTTAAGTCTAGAAGCGACTAACGTTACAAGAATTTCCGACAGAAATCCAGTTGAAGAAACTACCCCGTAACTTTGTGCTAGTGTTCTTGGGGGTGTATAATGTGTAATGAGGAAATAAAACCAAGTAATGATCTGTTGAATACGTGATTTAATACGGGAGTTTCACAGGAATTTGCAATAGACAAAAAGGGAACTTCATTCCTTACTCTGATCACACCGCGGTTTAAGTACAACAAAATAAGAGCAAATTGATGGAATTATCGATTTATATATGGTCGGGGCAGTTTATGAACACATAGACGAAACAAAGGGAGAAATGAATAAGAAAGGGAGAGAGTGAAGAAAACAGAAATAGAGAGAAGAAAGAGAGAGAGAAAAAATAGAAAGGGAAGGCAAACGTATTCGATGCGTAGGTATGTGCTGCAGAAGATGGAGCCCTTGTGGAATGAGAGGAGAAAGGGTCGACAAAATAAATGAATACATAAATTAATATATAAATGCTTCAAAACACACATCTCTACATACAAAATATAAAAGTATAATCAGAATAATAAGCACTATAAAATATAATAACAATAAGGATATAAAAAATAATAGTGAGACCTCTGACAACAGGTTGTTGTCCGCTCTCACAGAGTCAACCAGAGAATGTAGGACCGAGAGTTGTGAACAGTAAAACTGCAGAAATTCCTGACCTGATGCAAGGTCACATCGTCAGCAATCATAAAAGCACCATTACTAGATTCCCTGGTAAGGAGGGTTACTAGAATCCTATTAGGACTGAAAACAAGACCTGTAAAATGGGCGGATGAAAGACGCGTAGGTGCAGCGACTATCTAGCATTAGCAAAGGCTCTCAGAAATACTCCGTTACCGTTCAACTTGCTGGTGGATCACTCGGAGTGAGACCCACATTAGATGTCTCTAGAAGTTCACTCATATAAAAACCAGATAGCAGGGAATGGCATGGGATATTTTGGGAATCTTCTACTTGAACATAAGATCATGGAAGTTCCATATTCCTGAGATTGTGACCCATATTGACATTAAATGTCTTGCTGTGGCTTATCTCTGAATCATGCCAATAGGGTGGAAGAGCGTTGTGAATTGCTGTGCAAGCCTTATTTATCCTAAATGGTTAGGTTGTGCAATTTCCGGTTTGGAAACTCACCGATGACCAGGGCGTATTGATATGTGTGTGTGTTTGTCTGTGCGTGTGTGTGTTTGTGTGTGTATGTTTGTGCATGTGTACTTGGAGTGTGTGTATGTATGAATGTCTGTGTCTGTGTGTGTATGTGTTTCAGTGTGCCTGAATGCGTGTACGTGTGTGTGTGGGGCGTTTTGCAAATTGAAACGCTTCGTCCTTCGTCACCAATGTCTGTGATATGAATTCCTTTGTTACGTCCGTCCTTTCTGATACCCCAACTCTGCTAATAAATGTACAATATTTTGAAGCCGATGGGCTGTAGGTTTCTAAACTGCTTCTTTCATCTGAAAATTTGAAAATAGCGGTGACATCGTCGTCTTTATGGCCCGACCGAGCTTTGTCGCTTGCAATAGAGGTTTTCATGACAGTCTTTGTAACAACAAAACGTAGGGCAAGATAACGGGAAAGACAAACAATTGCGTTGTCAATTCATGCAAGAATCTGAGTATTTTGGTCCTGAATAACGATGGTTATGATTAACAGATGGAAAGTTGAATGTGGAAACTGAATCACAGGTTATAACCACTCAAGAACAGTTCTAATTCGGTAACGTCGATGATAAATAAATTTTAAATTAAATTCAAATGGATAGCAAATCCATAGTTTATGGATCAAGGGGTGAATCTGCTAATTTGTCCTAAGCAATGGTGTATCACAGCAAGATATGGAAGAAGGTATGATAATAAAAACAAAAGCTACTTCTGGATGTTAGCTTAAACGTTTGGAATACAAGCGAGACACATTGTGGTAACAGGCGCTAGATGCTCTGATGGGGATGGTAATTACAAGATTTCATTTAATTTCATGCCAGTATAACATATGTGATCGTAGAAGAAAGGATGATGTATACATACAAATACATACACACACATACACACAAACACACAAGCAAGCACCCATAAAAACATGAATATGCAAAATACATTCATAGATACATACATATGCACACACATACATACATACATATATGCGTACATACATGCATGCATACATACATAATTGCACGACGACGCACACGCATGCACGCAAACAGGCTAAAAGAACGTAGCTTCAATAACGAGCAGTCAATATCGATTGACAAGTTTGCAAAGACAAAGAAAATTTTGGACGAAAAAATATAAGTGAGTGGAAATCGAACTGGTGAGTGTATTAGATAATAGGGCATTAAAACAATATGACTCTCCCCTGACACAACTCATATATACGAGCAAAACGCCCTCCCTGTCCAATGGGCGGTGCTGAGTTGTGAAACATTTAAACCGAATTTCCTCATAACAGCTTGTCCGACCGTCCCATAGGCCTCCCTTTTTTAGAAACACTGATTTAACCTAGATTTGAGACACCAGCAAAAGAAGAAATAAAGATAGACTTTGTTCTATTTCAAGAAAATACGATTTTACAAATGCACGTTCCCACGGCTCTATCGATCGCATTCTCACCTGGAATCGATTTTTGCAATTTTTTCAAAACTTATACATGCCCTGATACCGCCGGTACCTACATATCAAATTTGAGTGCAATCGGATGGAATATGCCCGAGATCCTAGAAGACACACACTCAGACAGACAGAACAGATTATGTATATTGATTGGACATCCCTGATATTATGCAAATAATAAAATACCATGATCTAGCCTGAATGAAGAGATGTTGAAACACAATTGGAAAATTATTCTTGGTAAAATCGATACACTCGGTGCAGTACCAAAACTACTCCCTCCAAGATGAAGGGTGTTATGATTGAAGTAATTGCTGTTGACGTGCGACAGTGTAATATCTTCTTTCAATTAAGTTTCATAAGAAAGATTACTGGAATTTCAGGAAACATTCTTTCACTAAAACCTAGGATAACATAACTACTACTTATATGGTCGGGTAATACATTTGTGTAGTTGTATTTATATCAAGTGATTAAATTTTTGACACAAGGCCAGCAATGTTAGGTAGAATGAATTACCTGAATCCGTCAACTCCAGTGAAAATCTAAAACTTAATTTCTAGAACCGGGATGGTTGTAGCACAATGTTTTAATCGGCGGAATTGAAACTTAGAACGTAAAGAGGATTAAGAAATTCCGCTAAGCATTTCGTCCGACGCGGCATAGGTTCTGCCAGCTGGCAACTTAATAACAATGGCTTCAAATTTTGGCACAAGATGAACACTTTCGGGAGAGTGGCTTAATCAATTACATCGACCCAAGTGGTGATCTGATACTTATATCATCGACTTCGACAGTTATGAATGAGTAAGTCGACTTTCGTCGGAATTTCAACTAGGGGTAGGAGTTAGTCGATTCCATGGACACTTAGCAGTTGACAAAAAAAAGCGAAGTCGACCTATGTGGGATTTGAACTCCGATCATTATGGGCCGGGAGATTGCAGTACGTGTTAACGATTCTCTCGAAACCGCAGCAACAATTATCCGTAGCCGCAGCGTTAAATTTTAACTGCAGAAAATGTAGTATTAGCAGCAGCAGCAGTAGTGTAGTAGCATCAGCAGCGTAAGCAGCAGTGGTAGTAGTAGCAGTAGTAGTAGTAGTAGTAGTAGTAGTAGTGAGAAAATGTTATATAGCTATCTGAGGCTAATTTGTTTGTCCTTCGTTGAAGTAGATTATTCTCTCAGAAATACAAATTGCCACCTTGTCATAACCCAATAATATCGTTACTCAACTGGTAATTTTAAACACCCACATCGTAAAATATTTTAATGAATCTCTGGAGAAGAGCAATGAAACGTCCAAAGATCACTACAAAAAAATGTATAAGAACAATAAAATATTATAAAAGCTCCCCAGAAAATAGCGGTTTGTTGCTGTATTGACTGTAAAAACAACGAACGAAAGAAATAGAAATTTTTCTTCTCTGAACAATCGATATCTACCACGTCTAATGATGTTATTAATGGACACCTATTTGTTAAACGGCAGATCCAATGCACAGGGTTCGAGCTGATGGCGATGATGAGAATGATAATGATGGCGGTGATGATGATATTGACGGCGGCGAAGAAGATGGTTATAGTGGCAGTGACATTAATAACGAAGAGGTATTGAAATTAGAGCAATAAAGAGCCAAATAAATGAAATTAACGATCCAATGACCGTGTTGTAGCTGCCGAAAATAGAGGCCAACTCTTTATGATATTGTTCTGAACTATTTGTTAGAATGTGGGTGCGGGTGTTTGTTATATTTTCTTGTCATACTAATATCATAATAATACTATCTTCAAAAATAAGATGAATCTCTGGCTGATAAAGATGTTTTACAGTAAAGGTTTAGAGAATCAAATTTAACCAGGGACTAAATAAGAATAATGACAAAGGCGGCGAGCTGGCAGAAACGTTAGCACGCCGGGTGAAATGCTTAGCAGTATTTCGTCTGTCGCTACGTTCTGAGTTCAAATTCCGCCGAGAATGGTTTTGCCTTTCATCTTTTCGGGGTCAATAAATTAAGTACCAGGTTACGCACTGGGGTCGATGCAATCAACTTAATCCGTTTGTCTGCCCTTGTTTGTCCCCTCTGTGGGTAGCCCCTTGTGGGCAGTAAAGAAATACGAATAATGACAATAACAACGTCATCAACAAAAACAAATGCAACAACAGAGATGGAAACTGAAAATAGTGGCTTTAACATTAAATGTATAAAATACATGGTGATGTCGACGACCGACAAATACGTCAACGATGTTTACGACAAACACCATAATGATGAAGATAATTGTGATGATAACGACATTAAAGTCGATCATGGCAATGCGTACAAGTACCATGACAGAGTCTGCGCCAATGGCAATGATAATGTATTATTAGATGAGTTTAATTGAGATAATTACTGGCACTATGTCTGTGATTGTAACGTTCCTTATAAATAGATTAAAATTGTGTTTATTGTGTTTAATGAAACTCGTAATGCCATTATAATTGATAATACGTAAATTAAGTGCAAAGATGGATCTTCATGCCTTTCTTAAAAGCTTAATCGTCATAAGCGGCATGCATATGAAAATAGATTGTATTTATGTTTATATTATCGTGCGCCGTCCTCACGTATGTCTATGCGTGTGTCTGTGTGTGTCTATGCGTGTACTCAGAGTATATCTGTCTATCTGTATACATTTATGCGTGTTTTCCATTTGTGTATGCATATATGTGTGTGCAAGCGACCGATTGCACCCTTACTGTTGTGTAGTTACCCATGAAAGCCTCGCACGTATTGTCTGGGTGCGTTTTATTTTCCGAGACGTAGTCAATTAATGACTAGATAAGGCAATATATCGTTCTGCCTTTAAGATGTTAATGCTTGATCTGGAGGAAATTTGTCAGCTGTTTATTGGCTGTTGAGTGTGCGTGTATGCTGAAGTGTGTGCGTGCAAATGTGTGTGTGTGTGTGTGTGTGTGTGTGTATGTGTGTGTGTGTGTGTGTGTTTGTGGGTGTGTGTGTATGTTTGGTGGAAGACAGAGAATATAATATTTGAATGAATGTTTGACTTCGTGATGAAATGAATAGTTGACTGGTTCGATTATAGTTAATTCAGTAGCAAAAATGAATAATGTATATTGGCTTCTCAATGCAGGAAGTATTACAGGATGAAGGATGAGCTCTGCTCGAAATGTTTTAAATATATTGTAAGCACTATACAACTAGACATTTCCGTTTTTTCCTCTTTTACCCAATTTTCAATGCTGCCGTAACGTTGTACTGAAGTCCACACAAATACATAGAAACCTTTTGAATAGACTTCACCCACACACTTGCACATCTAATGACCTCAAGAATCTCGATTTTCATGTATAGGAAAAACGTAATTATTGTAAAATCAATTGTTGTCAGCATCTTCCTAATTTGGACAGAGATAGTCTTGTTGATAGGGTGCACAAGTCTCAGCACATTTATCAATGTAATCTCTGACAGAAAACCCTTCATACAAGGTTGTAATTTATTTAACTTTCCAAAACTCATCATACTTTCTGAACTTAACTGAAATGATGTTTGCCGATTCAATACATCACTCGTCTCCTTTTCAATACATTTTGTACCACATCGATGAAAAAGAAAATAAGAACAGAGCAACATTCTAAGAAGTTGATAAGTTCGTGTATATGATGCATCACTTTTATATTCAAATGGTTATTGCTGTTTACTAAAATTATATATTTTTATGGTTGTAATTTCAGGCTGGGCAAGCACGGCACAATAAGACATTGTAATACAAAGGCCTGTCAGACATATCATTAAATCACGGTAAATGTGCTTTATGTCCTTGAAATCTGAAACCGCAAATAGCCTAAATACAAGGTGAATTCAAATAGTATCCGATCTTAATTTTTCAGCCAAAACCAATACTGCATGGGACAAATCTTAAGTGTGGGAAGTTAGCCTACTCTTTCTGGGCATGAAATTATCTAGGTGCCAATCATTCTAACCTGAAGACGGAGGCGGGCTTTACGGTAATGTTCATAAACATCGACAATTGGTTGCAATTCCTCGACTTTTTAACAATCTGCTAACAATACTACTATTACGTAATTCTGAGTCCCCAAAAGCAACTGTTTGACCTGAATTTCTGTTCACTCTACCCTTCTTTATTTAGTATTTTTTTGTACTCCATGTAAATTTGTTCTGTATATATGTGAATATAGGCGCAGGAGTGGCTGCGTGGTAAGTAGCTTGCTTACCAACCACATGGTAACGGGTTCAGTCCCACTGCGTGGTACCTTGGGCAAGTGTCTTTTACTATAGCCTCGGGCCGACGAAAGCCTTGTTAGTGAATTTGGTTGACGGAAACTGACAGAAGCCCGCCGTATATATGTATGTGTGTATATGTTTGTGCCTGTGTTTGTCCCCCTAACAGCACTTGATAACAGATGTTGGTGTCTTTACGTCCCCATAACTTAGCGGTTCGGTAAAAAGAAACCGATATAATAAGTACTAGGCTTACAAAGAATAAGTCTTGGGATCGATTTGTTCGACTAAAGGTGGTGCTCCAGCATGGCCGCAGTCAAATGACTGAAACAAGTAAAAGAGTAAATGATAATGAGTATCTATATGCTTCTACACGAAATTTCATCTGAATATTTTAAGTTTTTGTTCCTCTCTCTCTATATATATATATCCGTTTATATATTTACCTCTCTACATTTATGTATGTATGTATGTATAGGTGTATATATGTAAGTGTGTTCGCGTGCGTGCATATATATATACACATACATATGCATATACATATACATACATATACATATAAATATATAAACACTAAATGATACGTATATGCATACGTAAAAAGAACACCCAATAGAGTTGCCGAAGAAATGACATAAGCGAATTAAATTAAAGCAAAATATGAAGACCTGATGTTGAATTAATACGTGGAAATCTCTCATGCTAAATAAAAGAAAATAACCTTTAGCATAGTTACACTAAATAACCACAAAGTGAAAGAAGCAAAATCAAAAAAAAGGAAAAAGCGATGTAATAGGATTTGAATATGAGTTGATAAGAGAAAAGTCGAAAAGTGTCATATTCTCAATTTAAGAGTGAAACAAATTTAAGGTTATAAATAAGCCAAAAAATTAAAAAACTTCGATGCCTTCTCTAATATCCAACGAAGAAAGTTTTCAAATATATACTTAATAACAAAATAGCTTTACTACCGTCATTAACACGACAAGAATGTACGATATGTAACACGTAGCGTTTTCACTGTGCAGAAATTGTAGGAAGAATATAACAGAAATATCGAAATGAATATTTAAAACCATTTCCTTCATCGAATACTGTAACTTATGCGACCACGGCTTATCCAAATATAAGCATATAGGAATGATTAACATTTCCATTATTGTACATGTACACCAAAATTATTTTAGCTCCACAATTTATTAAAACCAGGCTGTGGTAGTATATTTTCATTTTTTTAATGTATTGTATCGTCTAATATGTTGTTATTATCGTAAGAATATGTGCATATGTATTATGCCGTAACTAAATGCTAAACAAATATACAGACTGAAGGCAGGAAACTAGGAAGAAGATGCAAATAAACACTTGATATATGTGAATATATGTGATCTGCTTCAATATTGTTTCTAACGAAAACAGAATGTTCATAAGTGACTTCTACGCTTTTGAATGTACTGACTCTCAATCACTGGGGACACGCGAGATGAATTGGAATATGAGACGATGGAAGCTGTCCTTCGCAATCAACAATTTCCATGATGCGACACCGCAGTAGTATTAACGATCAGCGATATTAGAGGTAGCATGATTAGCAAGAAGAACAAAACGTAACAAAGACTACATCAGCAAGAAGAAAAATGACAACAGCTGCTGCAGCAACTACAGCAAAGACGACAACTGCACAAAGAAAATTCATGTATTAGTGTGGGAGCTAGCAGCAGACGAAACGGCCAATTACGAGGTCACTAGTGTTGGGGTGGAATTCATTTCCACCTCCACCAAATCTCTAATAGGAAATTGTAGCAGCAGGAAGAGGATATTAACAACTACACGTGTAATAATGAATGATAATAATAATATCAATATAAGTAACATCAACAGGTACCGGCAATAAATGTGACTTCAGTGTGAAAGCACAGTTAGATGTACTGCATGAGCACTTACTGCAACAGAGTTAGATTTTGCTCATTGGGAATCATCAAAAACTGAAAGTAATAGATGGACACCTCACCATCTTAGGACGAAGGATGCTTATACTCATGATGTCAGAAGAAATTTTGAAAACAATGGTTTACTGATTGCTATCAGTGATGATTACATGTGAATCTTCTCAGAGCAACAACCGAACTATGAATATCATTTGGGGAGATAATGATGTTCCCCAGCCAATATGTTTAAATACGAGTGAAGAATCAGAGACCACACCCAGAAGCATCTTACCGATTCCCCCGTCACTTGGAAAGGATAAAACTAAGTAAAATATAAAAAGTCAATTTTATCGTCCCCGAAAAGTTGAAAAGAAAATTGGACATTGGCGGGATTTGAACTCAGAAAGCCAAGGGGTGTGTTGCTATACATTTTATACAGCACGCCAATAATGGGGCCGGATCGCGATTTAAAAACCGTCTCTACTATAGTTACATGGTCTGGAAATTTGAGGGAGGGGGCTAGTGAATTTCATCAACCCCAGCACTCAGCAGGTACTTATTTTCATCGATCCCAGAACAAAAAGTCGGGCAAAACACAGGTAAGCATTTTGTCCAGCGTCCTAACGATTCTGCCTCCTTAATCATGATATGTTCCCTTTATCACCAACAAAGGGTTGTTAAAAATGTCGAGCACTGTACATGAGATATTCTGGAATTCAATACAACTAACACACAAAGAAAGCCTTTAAAACCGCCACCCAGTAACATACTTATTAAATAACGTATATCCTGAAGAGGACACCATCAGTTTTTGTATTTAGATTTTAAATTACATAACGGGGGAGATGTCTGCTTTCATCGGTTAGACGCATTCCTAAATCTCCGAAGATTAGTAGCACTGTGATTGAAGCATTACAATGTATCTGTTGCTCTCGTACGGGCATTCTCCTCAGAGAAAGTACATCCTCAGCAGCATTAGGATTGATCAAACTTTTGAAGATACTTCAGCCAATAAATGCTAATAGTATTCTAATAACCTCAGGCTAGGCCACAATTGACTATGGAATTCACCTAATTCTTGCAGAAACATCCAAACCTACATCCAAAAAAGTGTTAGGCAACTAAGTGCTACATAATCGCACACTTTTAAACCTCTGACGAAGATTTCTTTCGGGAACATATCCATTCCTGTCCCATTTTATAAAATACTTATTGAACGTGTGTATGCGCGCAAGCGCAAATGTATAAAGGATCGTTCAGACAAAATAGTCATTGTGTAAATCAATATTCTGGTGGTCACTTGCAATTAACATTGCTAAATGGATTATATCGACTCCCTCTCACTTTCGACGTCATTAATGCCGTGAATTGGTGCTTAGGCCGTTTGAATTTTGTAATTAAATGAGAATATTATTTAAGTGTTGTTTGTTAATAAGTTAATAGCTTATGACATTAGGCTACATACGTCATCAAATCTAATGTACGCACGTACAATAATTCATGTGTATGTAATTGGCAGAAAAATGCTTCAAAGGAATCACAGATCTGTGTCGTGTAACATACCCTAAAGTACTATACACGAAGTATCCCGATAATTCTTTAAAATTGTTTCGCATAATAAATGATATGAATTTTTATAATGGTTTTTTATAAGACAACATAACCAAAATCAGTATTCTCTCTAATTCCAGTTTTAATGAAACTGCCTCCGTGAAACTGTTTCCCTAAACACTAAAAAATATTTCTGCTTAAATTTAATTTACTAAATACAAGGTCATGAAATTGTCATGCAAAACATAAATCCGTTGCATTAATGATGTGTAAGCTGCCACACTCTATATTAATTTATACTATTAAAATTATAACTCTGCCACGTTTATATGAAAATTCTGTTCTGTCATAGGCAGCACCTTCGAACACAATGGCGTGACATAATCAATAAAATCTACAGTTACTTCGTAACATGCTATGACGTATTTTGAAGTAAATGACCATTTACAACGTGCCTTATAAATAATTCGTGAAATCTTTTTGAACTATACTTAAATCAGCATAATGGAGAAACTTCCCCTCCGTGTTATATATCATAGAAATTCAGTGCGGTAAGATTTAAGCTGAAAAATCTAGTTAAATGAACACTATTCCCAAACTGCATTAATAAGTAAGACTCACCCAGTTGAAAAGATAGCTACTATTCGCTGTTCTGATCCATTGAAAGTTAAACGTCTTGGCCTTGGAAATAAGTCAAAACGGATGAAAGGAAATGCATCACCAACACATCTGTAGTCGTTCGGCTGTGTATTGATTTGGCCAACTATAATCTGGTGAATAGTGAATGGAGCGGTTTCAAGAGATATTTTTAAGAAAACGTGACCGTAACTGGATTTTATTTATGTTGGTCTTTCTGAAATCCAATATCACCTAAACACAATAACATTTAAAATTACTACTCAAGTAATAGAGAGTCCTGATGAAAAAATACTGGAATCACACACTTTCCTTTTGTAATATTTTTTCATTTCCAGGAGTTAGAACGGTATATAAAGCCATCGAAAACAAAACGGATACGTAATTCAACTTCAGTTAATTTAAAGGAAAAATGCCAAAACTTTACTGGGATTCCGGTACGGCTGATCGATCAAATGACATTATATAACTCAATTGACAAATGCCAGCCATTAAACCGATCCCAAACATGCTTTTATAATATCGAGCCCTTTGCCAATAATAGTAATCGATATACGTATGTATATACATTACTTTCAGTAAATATTTTATCATTCGTCAATGTTCAATATTACTAAATATTTCACATTGTTTCATAGATGTAAGAGTTGCAAATTGTTTAGCGTAGCAGAACAAGTATTATCCAGTATTCATTACTTAATCATTAAATTTTATATTCAAAGTTTACCTAGAACATATTGGCCTATTCGAGTTTAAGTTCCGTTTCGAAATATTAGGGACGATCAAATCAATTGTTTTTACTTCAAGTATAGCGTTTTAGGCGCCGGTGCCACTCCCATCTTTTTCCATCTTTGTCGTTTTCATACACGCTAATGTCTCTGTCCAGACCGCAGCTACCTTTATCTCTGTTCGACCTTCATGGTCAATTCGATGAAATAATGGAATGAAATAAAGTATAGCGTTTTACGTTGTTGTAACTGCTTTTTAGTTCTAGTTAAACACTCTACATCAAATGATTGAAAAATATTGTCAACTCAGGAAAATTGAGACATTTTGCAAGGTAAAAGTAACGTTCATCGAGTTGACTTTGTGTAGATTCGCAAGGTAAAGGGACGTTCATAGCGGATGAGGTTTTATATAGAAGTTGTGAACCTCTATCAGTTCTTCCGCTTTCGAATCATCTTCAACTGAATCACAATCTATGTCGCTGAAATTTTCTTAGTGCTTTATATTGAGAAAGTACATAATGTGTGCAAGAGTTTGAATAAGAAATTTGTATTTAAATATACGTGAAGATAAGAATATAGTCTATATAGAAATATCTTCGGCTGCTTCCCATTTTTTTCAATTTAAAAATTTCACATAGATATATATATATATATGTTTATATTAATGACTCAATGCATATATGTATGTATTGATAATACATGGATACTTATACATACATATACACAAACACACACACACACACACACACACACACATATATATATATATATATATATACCGGAGTAAACACATAAATGTGAAACAAGGTGGAAAAAAGAGTACTCAAATACCAGTGGTAGAGTAATATGCTTTATTTTAAGCAGCAGAAAATTCAACAAAATCAGTTACTCTGAGTTTCTCGTTGCCGTTCATCAGACAGTTTTTGCTAGAAAAAACTGTCTGATGAACGGCAACGAGAAACTCAGAGTAACAGATTTTGTTGAATTTTCTGCTGCTTAAAATAAAGTATATATATATATATATTATATATATATATATATAATATATATATATATATATAAATATGTATAGGCACAAGGTGGTTGTGTGGTAGGATGCTTGCTTCCAAGCTACAGATATGCAATTGTACCCAAAATTGCAACAGTGCCAATATTTGTATTCTTTTTCTGTAGGAGACATTACTTACCATATCCTATCATCTTTGCTATGTGAAATACCGTATTCTAACAACAAATATTAAGAGTTGATCCATTATATCTTGAGGTAGAATATTATACAGGATGCTTATGAGTTGGGACCTCCGATCCAGTATTTACTATTATCAGAGATGTGAAGACTAGACACTTTGAAACCTTAGAAGGGGTCATGAAAATATTCAGCAAAGCGTGTGTGTGGCTTTATTGGTAGAAACTTGGTTTCCAACCACATGGGTTGGGTTTCAGTCTCGCAACGTGGCACCCTAGACGAGGGTATTCTACTATATATTTATTTACTACCCACAAGGAGGTAAACACAGAAGGGACAAAGAAGGACAGACAAACGGATTAAGTCGATTACATCAACCCCAGTGCGTAACTGGTACTTAATTTATCGACCTCGAAAGGATGAAAGGCAAAATTGACCTCGGCGGAATTTGAACTCAGAACGTAACGGCAGACGAAATACAGCTATGCATTTCGCCCGGCGAGCTAACGTTTCTGCCAGCTCGCCGCCTTATGGGGTCTTCTACTATAGCCTCGGGCCGACCAAAGCTGTATGAATGGATTTGGTAGACGGAGACCGAAGGAAGCCTGTCGTATGTGTGTATGTATGGGGATTTTCTACACCTATTTTCTTTCCAATTTTTTTTTCAGAAGTATCGTTGCTCAACCTGTATCTCTCATTTACTAGTCTTTCCCAAACTGTCGTTGATCAATATTTAATTCAGAAGTACGTGAATGTGAACCGAAACACCTACCTCTATAATCATGACTCATAATTTTACATTAAACTGATATTTTTATTGCCTAGCACATTCTTATTGAGAAACTAATATTTTATGTTCGAATTATGTTTCTCACTCACGTAAATTACTTAAGTAGACTGAACTGAACATTATATAAAATTATGTAATTTACAATTGAAATCTAATGAGTGTAAGAAAACAACATATGGAAATTTTCCCTTACAAAACTAGTTATCGGCCGACAGTTGTCTGGAAAATTACATCGTATTGTAAAGTATTCCATATTCATTCCCATTTTATTAATGTCTGGCAATTTGAATTTTGTATAGTACTTAATTCCTTCGTTATTCTAAATACTTATTATGTTGGAAATCATTAAAATCTAACCCATGCAAATGGAGGTTATTATACAAAGATTAACTAAGATTAATTACTCCGTTTATGTTCGTTGTAAATATGACTTATTCAGATTTAATACGCTTCTATAAACATTTTCATAAATATTTGTTTAATATTTATTGTTTTGTGTAGTTTTTCCATTTACCAAGAAATGGAAATTGTCTTGTGCTTAATTTCAATTTCCTTTAATATGCTATTTTTTACTTGCTCTATTGTACATTTAGTTCTTCTTATACTAACCTTATATTCCCAGTGTAAGTAACTTAAATGTATAAACCATCCAATTTCCGCTTCATTTCACAGACGTTTCCTAATATTTAAAACAAATATAGATATTTAATACGTTTCCTTAAGTTTCAATATATCTTTACTTAGCTATTTCACAATATATAAATATCTGTATTTTCCTATACGAGACTCATCGATAATGCCTGTCTAGAAGACAATATTTCCTTTTTGTTGACGAAACATTTCAGACAGATTTCGAATTTTGGAATTTCTTATCGTTTATGACAAATATTTTACAAGCGAATGCAGTTCGTAATTTTTTCTTTTCACAGTAAATTTCAGGGATCTTAACCTTCTGACCAACAGATTTAAAAAATAATTGTTTGTAACTTAAACGTTTTCAAACATCGGACACTGGTAGTATGAATCATATAAAATATATTTTACTCTTAGCATTTTTTGTGTAAAACTTATATTTAGAAGTTATTTCACGTTAAAGTTGTCCTATTTCGGTAATTTCAACCAATCAATGACGTGTATTCAGCTGAATAAAATTACTGCCGTTCTGTGACAACAACTACCGGCGGTGTAGTTTTCGTTTGTTACTGTTATTTATGACATCGTTCGTGCATTTGTATTGGTTTTAGTTTTAAGGTTTTAGGATTAGGGTTTTAAGGTTAGGGTGTTAGGTTTTTAGGGTTAGGGTTAAGGTTTTAGGGTTAGGTTTAGAGTTGTCATAAATAACAGTAACAAACGAAATATACACCGCCGGAAGTTCTTGTTGACAAACAACGGCAGTAATTTTATTCAGCTGAAAACACGTCATCGATTGCTTGAAATTACCGAAATTGGCCAAATTTAACGTGACAAAACTTCGTAAATATAAGTTTTTCTCAAAAAGGCTAAGAGTAAAATATGTAAAATATCTCCGAATTTGAATGTGTTTAGTTACAAAAAATTATTTTTCAAATCTGTCGGTCAAAAGGTAAAGATCCATTTTCAGAGTATTATACTGACATTTTCAAACAATTTGTCTTGAACTATTTTCATATGATTGAAAGATAACTATCGTTACGGGATCTGTTGAAAACATAATTTCGGTCCGAAAAACTTAGTTGAGGAATATTTCTGTCTCTACAAAACATTGGAATTGGGTTGCAACTGCTGTCTATAGCTTTTGCTTCATATATTACCTACGTATGGTCATTAGCATTTATTTTTTCGCCATGCACCATAGTTTCAGGTACTTTGGATATTAATATATACGTGTAAATAGGAAAACGTTTTGTAAAAATTTGTGGGAGATAGTTTACTTTTAGTAAAAACGTTATGGGAGATGATATACGATCTAAAGCAAACGGCGAAATCTACACCAGAGACGTTTTTTTATAGCTGCTGTTCGCCAAATTTCGTACACTATGATGCAGGTCCCAGCTGTATGGAATACAAATAATAGAATAACTTTACAAACTATAAATCAAACAAAAATCTTTAGTTTTTGAGAACTTTCAGACTTGGTTTCTCAATTAGGATTATTCGGTTTCAGTGTGAAGACACTTGGCGTGTCTGTTGTGCTGGACAAGTGGCTAGCTTTATATACTTAACAAGAATTTATTTGTTAGACATGAAACGTCAAGCAGAAGGAAACAAATTTTTATTCTAATTAGAAGGGAGAGGACTTCTTGAAAAAATCGAAACTAGCGTACTTTACATGAAGTCGAATATTTATTCAAATTTATGAAATCGGCATTTTATCGGTCTTTACTTTCTAAGTTCAAATTCTGCCGAGGTCGACATTAATTTTCATCCTTTTAGAGGCGACAAAATATATACCATTTGAGCATTGTGGTTAATGTGATAGACTTACCCTTCCCTTGGAATTGTTTGTGCCAAATTTTCAAACCAATAAATTTTAAGGCAGCGAGCTGGCATATCGTTAGCACGCCGGGCCAAATGCTTAGCGGTATTTTGTCTGCCGCTATGTCCTGAGTTCAAATTCCACCGAGGTTGCCTTTGCCTTTCATCCTTTCGGTGTCGATTAAATAAGTACCAGTTACGCACTGGGGTCAATATAATCGACTTAATACGTTTGTCTGTCCTTGTTTGTCCTCTCTGTGTTTAGTCCCTTGTGGGTAGTAAAGAAATAGAAATAGGTATTTCGTCTGCCATTACGTTCTGAGTTCAAATTCCGCCGAGGTCGACTTTGCCTTTCATCCTTTCGGGGTCGATAAATTAAGTACCAGTTACGCACTGCTTTTTAATATGCTTATATATATAACGTTCTTTCTAATTGTTGGTGCTAGCATCACAGAAATATTTTGTTTGGACAAAAAAAAAACATATCAGCATCTTATTAGTGTCTTTGTCTGAGTATCTTCTTCAACCAGTTTGGTTTAACTCTGATGTCTGGTGGTGACTTGTTTTGATGCCGCATAAGTAGTGATTTTTCTGATTCAGCGGAAATACCTGTCAGTATTTACAAAAATAAAACCTGTCAGTGTTTGAAGAAATAAAAATTAAAAAAATCTAACAAAAGACGTAAACAAAGATAGTCAAAAACAGAAAACATATCCTTGTCCATTGGTGTCAAAAATGTGGTATAACTGCGTCTTCAAATTATCTCCACTTCTTTCACTGACTCTATCAAAATTATTATAACTATTTTGTCTACAAAGTCAAAGAGAAAATATTTTCTATAAAATACAAATTTATCTTCGGTGCTCTTGAATATAAAAGTTTTAGTTTTTGATATCGAAACGATACATATCAGTATATATGTGTATATACAATACGTATTATATTATTCGGATAGTTCTGAGGGGTATAAATAATTGACCTTGCAATAAATGTTATTCAATGAAATAATTTCCATTATTATAAACGATATTTGCCCATCTATCAGGTAATTCAAATATTCCATCAGCATTAAACTTGACTGGTTTTGAAGAACAAAAGTTACTTGGATGCATTTTGACTCCGTCTAAATCGGTAACTGCAATGATTTTTGAAGAGATAAAAACAAGTGGCAGTTGGATAATGCAATGTCAGGAGAATATGGTGGATGGAGATCCAAGCGAGGTTCATGTAACTTTGTTCAAATTTTACCCCGTTCCTGTTGCGCATTACCAGCCTCAGTTCTTTGGTTTTTTGCTTAAAATTAGTTAGCTGACGACAGTTCACATCAGTGAACCACATTAATGGTCTGGATTTGCAGGTGAAGCTCATAATAATGCATTTATTATCCCACCAAACACAAAGCATAGCTTTTTGGCATGGATATTCGTTTTTCATTTTCGCACTACGCTTTCGTACTCAATCCATTTTCATTTCCAAAGTTGTTTCTCAAATGGCATGTACTTATTCCGTTTCAAAAGCACATCACAAATGGAATGCCGGTTCAAGGAATTCAGTTCTGGGAGTTTGTGTAGGACCCATAGAATATAGCGAGAGATGTATCTCAGCTTCGTTAGGTGTGCATGAGACGTACTTTAGAAACTACCAACTACTCTGCAAGTTCTCTAGTCATGATGTTTCAGTTTTCTTCGATTGTTTGCTTTCAAGACATCTTCATGCAATTTTGAAGGACTTTCACTGCGACTGTCATCTTCTAAGCTAAAGTCTCCAGCTTCCAATTGTGCAAACAGTCTTCGAACAGTTGACTTACAACAGCATGATCACCAGAAATTTCACAAATGTTTTTGCAAGTTTTTGCAACACTTTCCTTCCTTTTTCAAAAAAGTAAGAAAAATGTTTTACGACACAAATAGGAAATTTTTGGTTACCCATTTCAAATGTTGATAAAAGGTAAGCGGAAGGGAAGATAGGGTTATTTTAAGTCACAAACAGAGAAAACATGCACTACCACTTCAGGTAGCGCAAGCGTTTTACCCGTGTTACCATTCATATGTGACCAGTGAAGCGTTAAACGTTTTAGCTTTAAAACGTTTACAGACAATCTAATACATACATACATACATACATACATACATACATACATACATACATACATACATACATACATACATACATACATACATACATACATACATACATACATACATACATCAATATATGTATGAATATATGCATACCGCAGTTTGATATAGTAGCATCGAAGTATATAGCAATTATGTAATTATCCATTTAGTGACAGTTATCTTGAACAAAATTCGGGCACATATAAAGTGTAGAATATATGTGGAACTTATGTCATTCCGCTTATATTTTATTTGTGTATATGGGTAATGGTGTGTATGTGAGTGCATATGTGCATGTGTGTATGTATGTGCGTATGTATATAATTTGAAAGAGTAATGACATGGATATTGAGAGTGTGTCAATAACATTTTCTTTATAAATTTTTAGACGATCATTTAGACTATAACTAAAATATTTAACAGTGGAAGATGAAGAAATGAAAATGAATCTGTGCCAAAATAATATTTGAATGTACCAGTCAAGGTATTGGTACACAGGTACTTTCTTCTAGGTAGTTTACTGTATGCTTCTACATATATCTTCAAATTCAAAATTTATAGATCACAGTTTAACGAAAATGTCACCGGATAAACATAGTCAAAAACCTTCAACGTATATACTGCATGCAAAATTAAAAATCAGTTTAAACAATGAATATTATGTTGCAGTTTTGCTTGAGAAATATCCTGGAACTGATCGATAAATATGATATGACTCTTAAGAAAATTAGGTTTGAAAATATATTGTGAAAAACCAGGTCATATGTCAAATATACATTCGTCTTTCGCTACAAACAGCAATACGAGTTTCAAGTTACATAGTAAAAATAGTTATAAATAATCCGCGGAAATCCAAAGATAAACATTTCGCATTAAGTAGCCGATGTGTATACGCATAACAAGGAAATACAAGTTCAGTATTTTATATCAAAATTACTAATGTTCATTGAATTTATAGTAGAAAGATAAGAATAAGAGAAAATCGTGGACAGAATCTCGTGGACAGAAATGGCTTCTTCTAGATATTGAATATACAGTGAGACAATATACAGTGAGACAATGTAAGGAGAATTAAAAAGACGAGAGATCTAGTATGTGAAAATATGAAGGCAAAACGCAAAACGCCCAATAAATTTGCAATAGGATTGGCTTTAACACTTCATGAAATAGGTCAAAATTTACAGGACCCAAATTAAGAATGTTCGCTCTACGCCGCATGGAATTATATCATTTATTATATTCAATAATTGTACATAGACACTCGATGATCATCGCTAACTTCTACATGTAGATGTATCATGATATATTAGTCATTGAGTGAATTAACTTTAACTATGCAACACCACCTAGTGGGACCTGCTAATCAGCTTAAAATCGAGTAAGATTTCAGCAGAACTATTTTAAATAGTTACAAACTTCATTCAAATTAGTAAACTTCCAAAAACGAAAAAAGAATTCGTATTCTGCTATATACATTAGTAATTAAACACAGCAGATATTAAAAATATTTTTCTGGTTAAATTGGGAAAGGAAGTATATGACTCATTTACGCACATTAAACATTTGATTTTTCACACGTAAAAGTGGTTTCAGAGGTGTCATATATTAAGACACTAGGTATCGAAATATATGCTAAATTATTTCAATGGAGATGTTTTGGATATCGACTTTGATTCAGCTATCGATAAAGTTTAAGAATTATTATGAGATTAGTGCTTTCAGGATTGCTCGATGTAAAAGGTTTTTTTCTTTGTTAACTAACAGTGCACAAAAGGGGAGACTATTTCGACCATATTCCCCCAGAGGTGGCTTTAGTGACATTGGATCTGTTTACTCTGTTCCTTTAATAAAACTACGATTCAAGCAAAATAGAACTGATCAAAAGTTTTAAGAATCTCACTTTCATTCAACAAATACTTCCCAATCTAGATGTACTGGAATATCTTGAGTGTTACCCAAAGTCAAAATCTGAATTGCCAATAGTACAAATGCCTCATTTGATGCATCTAGTACCAATTAGTATTCAAGGAGAGGAAAATTGATATAGTAGATTCTTAGGTGAGATTGGAGCAGAAAAAGTCTGTGTTTGCTAAGCAGCGCCTATATGCTAGTAAATATCTGGACGATCACTTTATAAGTAAAATACTTAGCTGCGGTACTTCAAAAAATCAAAACGAATTTGCACGAAATTATTCGTTAGTTAGTTAGTTAATTTTTTGGCTCAAAAAGCAAAAAGCAAGGCCATGTAGGGGGACATGGAGTTATGTGCAGGGTGGTGTTCATGTAAAGAGTTCAGGCCACTTGAGGTCAAGGGAGACTTTGAACCGAGTGGTCGTCAGCATCTTCACCAAATCGTCTGGCAGCTTATTCCACGGATCCGCAACCCATACGGAGAAAGCCCCTCTCCTTCGATTGAGATGAAATCGTCGCAGATAGAGCTTTTCGGAATGACCCCACAGCCGACGCTCTGGAGCAAGAGTGAAGAACAGCTCTTTCGAGAGGTTACACTTTCCGCTCATGATGTTGTGAGCAAGAATGAGATCTCCACGGCGTCGTCGTTTTTCTAGAGAATAAAGGTCGAGCGTCTTCAGCCTTTCTTCATAAGACAAATTCTTGAGACCAAGAACCATGCGGGTAGCCAGCTTCTGGACTCTTTCGAGATGCCGTATGTCTTTGAGGAGATAAGGAGAAGAGGCTTGAATCCCGTACTCCAATATGGGTCTCACCCGCGTGACATAGAGCGGTAGGAATATGGCTGCTGTGATCATTCCGAATGACTGTCGAATCAAGAACAGAATTCCGCGTGCTTTGTTGGCAGCATGGACGCACTGGGCCGAAGGCGAAAAGGAGGAATCCACCAAGATACCCTGGTCCTTTACCTGATCGGTCCTCTATAGCAGCAGACGACCCGGCGCCAAATCAAGTTGAGTTGCAGGAGGAGAGCCAACAGGCAGATGGCAGCACTTTGACACGTTCAGACACAGATCCCATTCGTTAGACCATCTCCAAATTTGGTGGAGGCATCGACGAAGATCCTCTATATCACCGCGAGGAGCGACCAGTTTGACATCGTCGGAAAATAGAAGGGTGTGTTGCCTGAGGTCGTCGGGCAAGTTATTTATGAAGACTAAGAACAATAAGGGCCCAAGCACTGAACCTTGAGGCACACCACTGCTCGCACTGGAGACGTCGGACCGCGAACCATGAAGTTGGACTTGGAAGGAGCGATCTGAGAGGAAGGCACCACCCCATCGTACAATATCCGAATGTAAACTATATGCTTGAAGCTTGACAAGTGATAGGCGGTGGTTTACCGAGTCAAAAGCTTTAGCAAAGTCCAATAAAACGATGTCAACAGCATCACTATCATCGAGGATGCACGTCACCAATTCTTCCATTACCAGTAAGTTGGTCAAGCATGATATCTTCGGCACGAAGCCGTGTTGGGAATCAGAGATAGAGGCTGTGTTTTGGAGGTGGAGCATCATACTTTTCTTAAGGATGGTTTCGAGCATCTTGCTGATTATTGATGTAAGGGAAACCGGTCGGTAGTTAAGCGGGTCTTCGCGACTCCCTTTCTTGAATATTGGGCAGATTATCGCTGTTCTCCAGTCCGCAGGTAAAACACCCGTCCCCAATGGCATATTGAATAGACGTGTTAAGGGCTCGCAGATGACCGGAGCCAACGCTTTGATAACCCGTTGAATGCAAGAGATAACTTATTAGTATACGATGTTTCTGTTGGTTTACTAATGCTATTTTTTCTAAATGCATCTTCAAATTTGGCATTATTGCCAATCTGATTGATATCTAGTGCATATAACAAAATTTAATCCATTTATATACAGGCGCAGGAGTGGCTGTGTGGTAAGTAGCTTGCTAACCAACCACATGGTTCCGGGTTTAGTCCCACTGCGTGGCATATTGGGCAAGTGTCTTCTGCTATAATGCCTTGTGAGTGGATTTGGTAGACGGAAACTGAAAGAAGCCTGTCGTATATATGTATATATATGTGTTTATGTGTCTATGTCTGTCCCCCTAGCATTGCTTGACAACCGATGCTGGTGTGTTTACGTCCCCGTCACTTAGCTGTTCGACAAAATAGACCTTAGAATAAGTACTGGGCTTACAAAGAATAAGTCCCGGGGTTAAGGTGGTGCTCCAGCATGGCCGCAGTCAAATGACTGAAACAAGTAAAAGAGTACAAGAGTAAAAGTGATTATTCATACGGAACTGACACACGTAAGTGCAGTTTTCATATGTATATATATATCAGAAGATTTTATAGTCTGACTGTTTTACAGTTGTACATAATTCTTAACACATGACTTCATTGCTTCATGACATAAGGGAAATACTATACTTTCGTATGTGCATCTTCGATTCCGATATATTTCCGTTTCTGTGAGTTGCTTAGAATTCCAAGGATGGAATTCTACTCTTCACAAATATCCGCAGCCCAAGGAGTAAATATATGGTTTTATTTGAAGTTCAGATTTCAACTGGAATTCTGAAGAATATACATATAAGGGCTATAAATTTCATATCCTGAGAAACAATTTAGATTCAGCGTTCTCTGTTTAGATTCTGTCTTTAGGCGGTGAATACTGGAAAATATCCCCTGTTATGGGATAATTACCCGGAAGAACAACCGTACCATGTTTCCTATATAATTTTTCCGTATGCTTAAGGGAACTATTAGGTACTTTTTTACATTATTGCATCGCAGTTGCCACAGTTGCTACATATATATAAAGTTAATCCAAACAAGAAAACACAGCAACGCGAGGACATGGAACAAATAAAGTATTAATGGACGCTCAGGAAAGAAGGTAAGAAGGAGGGTTTAACGTTTTGAGCGGAGCTCTTCGTCGGAAACATAGGAGAAGGAAAGATCCCGAGAAGGGAAGACAGAGGAAAAAAATCGCTGGCGGTGCTCACGGGGTCACTACATATATTAATGCGTACCCAATGAACGTATTATACGCCAATCTAGAAGTCAGTTCTCTCATGGTTATTACGTTTGAAAGATCTGGACTAGTCGCGTGTCTTCTTTCTTGACAGATAATCCCAACGAGATCTGTAAGAAATATTAGTTATGAGTTATTACGCTTGTTTAAGAGAATGGTACAACGCTTATTTAAACGAACTGTAGTAGCTCTCAATTCCCACCGAAGTCTTTCATATAAATTCATTTTTAATTACATATTCTGGAAAGATTCCATGATTTCCTAATAATCATGTTCCATGTAAATTGCGTTATATTTCTATTTACCTCTATTTATCTCTCTGCCTCTCTTCTCTCTCTCTCTCTCTCTCTCTCTCTCTCTCTATATATATATATATATATATCATACCTAACACTCTCTATGTATGTATATATATATGTATACATACATATATATATACATACATATATATATATATACATGGTTAGATGGAAAATGAACACTTGAACATATACGTTATATTTAGGGTGGTATCTAAACAGTGCATCTTAGAAAAACAAACCCTTATACTATAAGTTGAGTATTAAGAGAAAACAGGTTTCATAAATGTTCTTATGCATGGTACATTTATATACAAAATTTGTAATCATACAGAGATTCATTAAAAAACATTTTGAGTTTTCTCTGCATGAGAATTTATCGTATTTATTTGTATATAATGCTGTCCCGACTCCATTTACCAACGTTGGTACCGTTACTACAATGTGGTTGTAATTAGTGTTTCGATTAGATTTAGGAAAACATTTATCTAAAGCAGCAAAAATTTTCCATCGATCTTGGTTAAAACATGTGACCCATAAATCGGAGAGAACCAGAGGATATCCAGATACCTATACTGCTGTTCGGCTTATTTGATGGGGCGGGTAATACAGGATTGGAACAATAGTGTGTCTATAAGTTTTCCTTGGTAGTCATTGACGTGACCGATTCCTCCTGGCCTACATTCTCTATTTGAGTGGTCGTAATCGGTGTTAATCATTGCAGTTTACATCTTCGTGGTTAGTATTAAGATGCATTTATTCTCTACATCCAGTAGGTGGGTTGTTGGACATTTTTCACATTTGTTATTATTTATGGGATTCATAGGTGCTCTAAATTAGAAGAGTTGGCGTAAGATACCTTCACGGTTCTCCGATTAAAATTGCTGGATTCCGATTAGATTTAGGAAACTTACAGTTTACATACACTTTATAAGAGACGCTTTTACGCCTAAAACATTCTTTAAAATATTAATTAGGCATCTATGAACGAAAATCTCCGTATTTGAATGCAACACATTTCGTCGTCTGCTGTACACGTAAACGTTCATAAATGAACCATAGGGAAAAGAGAGTTATACATGTATATTAGGAAGAATACTTGCCCTTAAATGCACATAGGGAATGACGACACGTATACAAAAATTACAGCGGAGGTAGATCATAATTTAGAAGATACTCAAGAAGCACAATAACGCAATATATAACAACCTTCATGATAAACAATTATTAAATATATTAGTAAATTTAGATATTATAGAGTATCTAAAATGTTGTTACGTATAAGATGCATTCCTGTAGACTAATTTTACGGGTAGACATAAAAATGTCGCCAGTAAGAAAGTCATTGAAATTCATTGTATCGAAGACCAAGTCTTTGGAAAATAAATATTGTTCCGGTGGCCTAAATGGATCCAGTTTTATTTCATAAATGAAAATAAAGTGTGTATAAACCTTTTGGAGTATATTTGAGTTATGATTTTAGACTATATTTATAATATCAAACATTATAGATGAAATACCTCGAATCATTATTCGCAATATTAACTCCCAAATTCGTTAACTGCGAATTCCACTGGAATATCTGCACAATAGTTTCCATTTATATTACTAGACTGACTATAAATTAAATATAGCTAAAATTAGTTTTCATAATGTACACCTGAGGAATGTTTCGTCGGTGTTTAATGCATTCAAGTGTTTTACACTAATTTATTTGTATCAACTGGTCTACAAAAAAAAAACAATATAACAAAGAGGAAGATGACGATTATGATGACGATGATGATGAACATGATAACCATAATAATAATAATTATAAAAACAACAACAATAAAAATAATAATAATAATAACAATAATAATAATCATAACAATAATAATAATAATAATAATAATAATAATAATAATAATTAATATTATTATTATTATTATTATTTGGAATTATAACATTGATAATAATTTAACAGCAATTAGTATACGCACCCAAATAAGGATTGCTATATCTTACGGCCAGTAAACTAAATTCTCTCGGCTGTTATTACTTCTTATATCAGCCCACAGCGACTAAAATCCGAAGCTAGATCCTTGTACAATTCGGATTGTGGAGACATAGATTGGCAAAGACATATCATGTTACTGTTACTATATGCTAAACTTCAGCATTTTATAATTATAAGGAATGCATAGTCTTCTTTTGGTTCGGCATACCACATGATTTGATGTCGCTGTACTACCATGATGAAATAGATAGTATACATAACCATCTTACATTATGTATCTACATGTGTCATCAAAATATAATTCGAAGAAGATTTAGTTATTTTATCCAGCAGTTACTATACTTTTGTAGATTTTTCCACAGGACTGGGAGATTAATATTAGAATACTTCTCAAATAAATTGGAGACACTATTTCTGGTTTACAGAAAAATAGACAGTCCCAGTGTTTGATAGATAAATATTTAAATAACTTTGAGAGGAAAAAACATAAGGTTGGTTTAGAACACCGGAGAATGAACGCAAAACAGTTTGGTTTTTCTATTTCTCTGTTGTTTCGCTGAAGTATAATATAAAGCATCTCTGTTTTATAATAAGAATAAGTATAATCCTTTCTCTTACATGAAATAATTTTTCCTGTTACCTGTATATACTATAAAACAGGATATCACTGACTCCATTTTATAAGTATCAATATATTGGAATTTAAAAAAAATTATTATATATGCTGTAATACTTTTGTTTTATTTATAATGTTTCACTTTCTTTTACTATTTAAGCGCTAGAAGCGAAAATAACGTATATTGCTAATATTTATAGAAATGAAAACAATATATCTAAAACATGTAGACATCTACTACTATTGGATAAAACAAACAAATAGGAAAATTTTGCATACAAGGCTATAAATATTTATGGTTCTCGCAAAAGCTGCCGAATATGAAACAATTTCATTTAGGTTCAGAGAAACGTTTCTTTTAATCCAAATATAGGTAAAAATAAAAATAAACCTTCTATCAAAAGCGGGAATATTGGCAGTAACAACACAGTAACAACATGCAAACAATTTTAATATTATATAGCACTGCAATAAAAGACATGCATATTGTTTGTATATTTATATTCTAAATGAAAGTTTCTCCTTTTGGATTATTCTGTGTGAAAACTAAATCATATTCTCTTCTCAGTACTTCAGCAAAATAATATTTTACGTTTCAGTTAGGATATAACCCGATTGTCGCATTGCATATTCTTGGAAAATCTTGTTAATACGAACATATATCCGTATATTCTTTCACATAAAAATGCTCTTATAACGTGCAAGCTCTACTTGTACATATACATATACACACACAAATACACATGCACATATTCATTTACAAATGCATGGAAAACCTTTTATTGTAATTCTTTTGTTACGTATTGGAAAAAGAAGAAAGAAAAAATTAGATAACTTAATACTTGTTCATAATATCGTAGAGTATAATTTCTTTTTATTTAAATAGAGAGCCTACCGTCAAATGTACCAGAAATCACAAGTAGGAAATACGTACAGAGTTACATACATGAAAACATGCATCACCGATACATCATATATATATATATACAGAAATAGATGCATGCATTAAAATATGCATCACCGATACATATACATGTGTGTGTGTATGTGTGTGTGGTGGGGTATACATAAACATACACACACACTCAAACACACACATATGTTGAAAAGTAAAACAAAATATGAAAAGAAACATAGAGATCAAAATATAAAGAACACGGTATTAATATATGTGAGATGAGGAGATGAAGTTTCGAGTTAATTCAGAAACAAATAGCAATGAAGAGATAGAAAGGAAAGCTGGTACTAGAACGAAATATGCTTGCGTGGAAATTTAAAACAAAAACTCTTTGTATGGTACACGAGGATGAATGGTAAAGATAAATAAATTACATTTTTTTTCTTTTAGGAGAACAAAAAGTATAAGCGTTTCATTCTATTTTCTAGTGTAATTGTCTTTCTTTCAGTAGGAACTCGATAGATCGCAGGAAGGAAAGGTATTGCGCTTCGGTGTGTGTGTGTGTGCATGAGTGTGTATTCATGTAACGTTTACGCAATATTCTAAAACATTCATACGATTATGAGGTTGAATAAATTGTGGAATCGGGAAAAACTGATACACGCGTAGGCTTCTCTGAATCTAATGAATATAATCAGACTTTAAATGCAAATAAGTTGTGAGAGATTGTCAAATATGATATACGTTGCAATAAACTGCTCAAAGTAGTAGCAATTAGTTAAACATGCTCTGTGAGAGAGTTTACGGTAAGTTAGGAAATATTTATTTGGATCATAATCTCTGAGAATTATGATTGACAAGGATGGAAATGTTGGGATGCTCAATTTATTTACTGAAGGTGATTACTTCAACATCTATTGAACCTAGAAAATGTTGAGTGTAGAGAAGTTCCGATCTTCCAAGACAGAAAATAAACTGATATGAGGCATTAAAACATATCGCAGAACACGTCTTATATATTAGAATGATATACTAAAGTTGGATTTCATCTGATAGATGTTTTAGTACATGTCCGAACCACTTCGAACACAGCATATAATTTTGGCCAATATCAAGGTAATGAAGAGGAAGAGAGAGAAAGAGAGAGAGAGAGAGAGGAAGAGAGAGAGTGTGTGAATGAGTTTTATGAAATACATACCAGACTGAATTTACTTTATATATTTTACACAGAGTCTGTGAAAGAAAACTGAAATCCCATACGAGTCGTTACACTAAAACGTCGAAACTACATCAGATGCTAATCTATTTCATGATACATTGTCAGATAATCTGTTCAAAAAGTCTCCATAAAATTGAACTTCATGTATGGGATCTTCAAATTGACACTTTTCTGAAACAAACTCTGTTGTTGAACAAAATGATGTAAGTAAATTGTCAAATTTACTGAGATAAGATATCAAACGATATGTAAAATATGTCGATGAATGTTCAGAGGAAAAGCATTTTTAGCAATGTTTTCGTCTGTAGTTATTATTTAGTAGGGTCTGAAATGTTGCCTAATCAGATCACTCTCGATATCAGCAGTATCTGAAATATAAAATTTAAGTCTGTCTACTACTACTACAACAACAACAACAACAACTACTACTACTACTACTACTACTACTACTACTACTACTACTACACAAGCAATAATAAAAATAGTAGTAGTAGTAGTAGTAGTAGTAGTATTAGTAATAATAATAATAATAATATAATAATAATAATAATAATAATATTTCCAAAAATAACGATATTTTGTTTACGTATCAGAAGGAGCACAAAGCACATTGCAGAATAATAAAATGAGAAAGAAGGTAAAATGAGAACGAAGGAATTCAAGTAAACGGATGTAAACGAACAATTACGATGAAATTCCTCAACAGAGGGACAGCGACCCACGAGTAACTAAGAAACGCAAAAGAATTGGGTGAATCTGACAATCAAGTGCACCACTGCTTCCCACCTCTCTCCCATTCGTCTGCACTGCAGAATTCAGAGTCCATCGTTGACGAGAGAATATCCAAGATTCATTTGACTAAATGTTGAAAAAAATGTAAATGCAGAAATCATGTAGCAGTTAAAAATACTCTATCTTTCCCTCATAAAAATATACTTTCTTTGAATGCAGGCGTAGGTGTGGCTGTTTGGTAAGAAATTTGCTTCTAGACGCATGGTTTCGGGTTAAGACCCATTGCGCTGAAACTTGGGAAGGTGTCTTCCACTATAGCCTCATGCCGAACAAAGTCTTGTGAGTAGATTTGGCGCGAGGAAAACTGAAATAAGCCAGTCACATATATATGTGTGTGCCTGTGCCTGTGTAAGCCTTTGTGTCTGTGTTTGTCTCCCCACCAACCGCTTGATAACCGGTGTTGGTGTTTTTAGCCCCAATAACTTAGCTGGTCGGCAAATTTGGCAATAACGACTGATAAAATAAGTTCAAAATATTACTAGGGACGAATCATTCGACAAAAACTTTTAAGGCGGCGCTCCAGCATGGATGCAGTCTAATGACTGAAGCAAGAAAAGGATAAATGATATTACAAACGCTGTGTTACGGGTGCCAGGTAACTACAAGCACACTATGAGATATACAATGTAAACACATTGAAATATTTAGTAAATCATCGGGGATATAACGAAAAGAGTTAAAAAATAGGAGAAAAGCAAACTAATTTCTAACCTTGCAAAAAAAAATTAAACAGATGTTTAAATGCTATCCAGTTACAAGATAAAATCAACATAATGAAAAAGTGAGAAAAACAGTGCCGAAGATAAAATCTGTAAAATTATGGCTTTTTATGTGACGTTACACTGATGGCAAAAAAATTATAATAGATACAAAGGAAACAAATCGCAACGTTGTTTCAAAATGGCACGTCACAAGGTTTGAACAGGAAATATTGATGACTGTGGCAAAGAATAAACTCGAACAATTGAGAAATTTTAAGTTGTACTGAAAAAGAAAGCAATCATTTTAGAAAATAAGGCGGTGAGCTGGTAGAAACGTCAGTACGCCGGGCGAAATGCATGGCCGTATTTCGCCTGCCGCTACGATCTGAGTTCAAATTCCGCCGAGGTCGACTTTCCTTTCATCCTTTCGGTGTCTATAAATTAAGTACCAGTTACGCACTGAGGTCGATGTAATCGACTTAATACCTATGTCTGTCCTTGTTTGTTACCTCTATGTTTATCCCCTTGTAGGTAGTAAAAAATAGGTATTTCTTCTGCGTTACGTTCTGAGTTCGAATTCCACCGAGGTCGACTTTGTCTTTTAAATCCTTTCGGGGTCGATTAAATAAGTACCAGTTGTGTACTGGGATCGATATAATCGACTTAATCCGTTTGTATGTTCTTGTTTGTCCTCTCTGTGTTTGGCCCCTTGTGGGTAGTAAAGAAATAGGTGTTTCGTCTGCCGTTACGTTCTGAGTTCCAATTCCACCGAGGTCGACTTTGCCTTTCATACTTTCGGAGTCGATTAAATAAGTACCAGTTACGCATTTGGGCAGATGTAATCAACTTAATCCGTTTGTCTGTCCTTGTTTGTCCTCTCTATGTTTATCTCCTTGTGGTAGTAAAGAAATAGGTGTTTCGTCTGCCGTTACGTTCTGAGTTCCAATTCCACCGAGGTCGACTTTGCCTTTCATACTTTCGGAGTCGATTAAATAAGTACCAGTTACGCATTTGGGCAGATGTAATCAACTTAATCCGTTTGTCTGTCCTTGTTTGTCCTCTCTATGTTTATCTCCTTGTGGGTAGTAAAGAAATAAGTATTTCGTCTGTCTTTGTGTTCTGAGATCCAATTCCGCCGAGGTCGACTTTGCCTTTCATCATTTAGGAGGTCGATGAATTACGTATCAGTTGCGTAATAGGGTCGATCTAATTTTTAAATTCCAATATATTGATACTTATCGACTGGCCCCTCCCCTAAAATTTCGGGCCTTGTACCTAGAGTAGAAAAAATAATGAATTAATTATAGAAAATATGGTAGTTTTGTAGATTCCCAAGAGTAGACAAGAAACATCTACACTCTTGTTAGAGATAAAAAAATTCATACAGTGGAAATTGGCTCAGCACAATAAAACAATACGGAGTATATATAATGTGTTTTATTTTTGTTACAATATTTACAGAGAGAACAATTTAATAGGCTGGATATTCTGAAAAAAAAAACCTCGACTAAAACAATTATCATTCGTCGAAGCATATACCAATAAAAAGATAAATACATTCTTCAATAAATGGACAATTTTTACAATGGAAATAGAGAGAAAATATGAATTTGATAGTAGAAGAAAGCAATACTTTGTAAAAGAGACGACTTTGCAGTTATGCCATTGGAAGCGACTAAACAAACAAATCAAACAACACGAGCTGAAAATATGCAAAACCTGCAGAAAGAAACACTGCTACATGTTGCACTCATATTGCAAAGAATAATTTTTCTACCGATAGAAAATAGATTACAAAACGAAAATAATGTGCATGGAAGGGGATGATCATACGTTTCTGATTTGAGTAAAAGAAATTAGATCAGTTTGAGTAAAAGGAGTTAGGATCAGTTAATTATGATTTTATTCAACATAATCCTCTGTCAGATTCACACACTTATAGCAGCAGTCGTTCAGTTTTACGAACTCCTGTAAAAAATACCTTTGAGTGTACTATAGTTCAACAAGATAATAGAGACGGAAATGAAAGAGCAACTGGTGATGGAATATTTCTGAAGACTAAGGTTGGTGTTACGCTCAAATCTGGTATCAAATTTTCACTAGTACACTCTCTACTTATTTCTTTGTAGAATCTCTTCTCATCTAATCTCAATACCCTATTCTACGAGGATCTCTTCATCCTTTGGTCGTATGTTACCATCTTTACTTTCGTTGCAACGAGGAGTTGTTTCAGTTCCCTCATTATCACTTCCAGTCCCTTTCATTTAATATCACACTTTCTGCCAAAACAAACAGGTCAGTAACAACATATTCTCGCCTTCAACTTAAAATATTCTGAGATGTATAACAAATCCATTTTAATTTTTGCTGTCAAAAGATTGTATATATATACCAAAGACTATATATATACATGTAATGTGACAATTTGCGACAACCAATAATTAACGCAACCAAATTTCCAATAATATATTTGTTTTATCCTTTTCTGCCAATTTTTCCAAATATTCTCATCACACTATTGAACTTCTCTGTTACCAAACACTATATTTATACATGTAATGTGACAATTTTGTATAAAAAAAACATTTTTGAATTCATAATATCCAATGTGACAATTATGTAAAAAACTTTTTTGAATGCATAATATTCAATGTGACAATTATGTAAAAAACTTTTTTGAACCCATGTTATTCAATGTTACTTTTGACAATCTTTTACCAAAGAGTGAAACCGGTTAAGTAAATAAACATCGTTTAAATTGCATTTTCAAACCTTTTTTCTTATATAATCCCACTCGTGCGATACCCCACAACTCAACTTTTATATATATATATATATATATACTAAATGTTATATATTATACACATACACTCACATATATTATTATTATTATTATTTTCATTTCTATTTGGAATTGGTAATATTTCCTCGGATGCGACGAATTTTGGCTAATTGTCATTAGCACTTTCGTGTTAGTACAAGTCTCCGAATTTCATATATTAGCGTAGACAATTTAATACAGAACCGCTTCTTTAATTATCAGCAAATAATGTTGTCAAAGGAGACAAAGAATCAAGCAAAAAACAAATATCCACCCCTATTTTTTCCATGGGGTGTATATATTTGTTCATGCCGTGGGGGTGATGTATATATATATATATATATATATATATATATATATATATATATATATATATATATATATATATATATATATATATATATATATATATATGTTTAAATCTTTTGTCATCAATAACGCGCAGTCTTTGTCGTTCGTTTCTATTTGATTCGCTTATGTGTGTGTGTGCGTGCACACGTATGTAAATTACCGAATGCAATTTTGAAATACTAAAATGTCTCCATGTAAAACTGGGCTGTATACCTAATTAATTAGTTTACGTACTTACGCGTTTATGATGTGTACTTAATCGATTATAGTCCAATATGTACGTATTCGGATATAGTGCAACACATTTAATGCGTATTACTTACTCGGGTGTATTCCAGCGCTTTGTCGGCGTGGCGAGCATGTTTACAATTGTTTTACGAGTGAAGGAGGTAACACGCAGTTAAAATACATCGTTTCATTCGGAAAATAGAAATAAGTTTTGAAGAGTAATTCTTACTCGTTTATAGTCCACCACCACGCTATCATTCATTATAGGCTCCATTTTTTTTTCTTTTTTCCCGATGTATTTGGATAGATTTCGGATGAGTGTTTCATTGTTAAATGTCCTCGATATTCTATTATTATTATTATTATTATTATTATTATTATTATTGTTCAGTAGTTTTATTTTTATAGCGTGCTTTCACTTCACTACCGAGTGCAGCTCTGTGTGCCTTGGGTATGTGCTGTGATTTGTTGTGATGCTCTGATGGTTATTGTATGGAAAGTGTTCTGCGTAGGATGTGTGCAGTGCCTAGTAGTACAATTTTCAGTCTGTTATATGTGTTTGTAAGTCCTGGTGTTTTTGTTATGTATTTGTCTGAATATTTTTTTATCATGCCTATTGCACCTACTATGATAGGAATTGTTTCTGTTTTCAGATTCCACATTCTAGTTACCTCTATTTCCAGGTCTTTGTATTTTGAGAGTTTCTCCATTTCTTTAAGAGACACGTTGTTATCTGCCGGTATTGATACATCAATTAGAAGCATTTTTTTCTTCATGATCTCTGACAACTATATCTGGTCTGTTGGCCTTAATTTCTCTATCTGTGTGTATCGGCATATCCCAGAGTATGGTTGCTTTCTCGTTTTCTGTGACCTTTTCTGGTGTGTGCCTATACCATCTTTTTTCTGTTGTTATTATTATTATTATTATTATTATTATTATTATTATTATTATTATTATTATTACTACTACTACTACTATTATTATTATTATTATTATTATTATTATTATTATTATTATTATTATTATCATTATTATTATTATTATTATTATTATTATTATTATTATTATTATTTTTGTTGTTGTTGTTGCTGTTGTTGGTATTATTATTATTATTATTATTATTACTATTATTATTTTTATCATCATCATCATCATCGCCATAGTTTTCATAGTTTCAAAAGCCATTCAGGAATCTTAAATGATATGACGACGATGGCAGGAAAGATTTGATGCAAAAAAAATCGTAAGTATAACGGCAAAAATGAAGCTTATTCTAGAAATGAAATAACAAAGAGTGTCATTTTACTGCGGTTGATACTAAAATTGTTGTTGATGTTGATGATGAAGTATTGACATTGATATTCGAAAATATAGATAATAATCGCCAAAGTGTTAAAAATGAAAGAAGTTAAAATATATAATTGATAAGAGTTGTAATCATGATGAGGATGTCGAATATAAAGAGGATGATAAACAAGTAAACACCCGACATAAAATATAGAACAGGCAATAATATTAGACGAAATAAAAATAGACTTAAGATACAATAGTACAGAATTTAGAGCATAATTCCTACCACTAATATGGATAATTATATTTCTCATACTTATTATTACATATTATTATATATTTCTGTCTCCGCCACAGGGTTATATTGTATAGATTCTATTCATTCAACAGACTATATTCGCATTATATATATATACATAAACATATAACATGTGTATATATATATATTATATATATATATATATATATATCAGTATACCAACAGATATAGAGTATTGATTATTCACACATCACATATGCATACATATATACATAGATGCATACATACATTCATATATATATATATGTATATATATATATATCTATATATATATATATATATATATTATATATATATATATATATATATATATATATATATATATATACATAAAGTCAGTTAATATGTTTTATAAGGCACAAACGGTAACTTAAAAATGAGAATGGGAAATTTTGTAAAATATCGCAAAAGTTATTTTAAGTAGTGTCACATGGAAGAATATACATAGGATAATAAATATTTAAAAAGAATACTTTTAATACCTACTTTACAAATGTTTCCAAATGGACATAGTATAAGTCTAAGGATATATTGCTATTTTTTCTTCATCATTTGGAATTTAAATAAATGTTGCAAATGGAAGAAAATATACTACGTTTGATATTATACGTTGCAGAAAAATCTATATCATGCATTAGACGAATAATAAAAGTAAAGCCCATGAAAAATGTATAAAGAACAATAATGATAGACTAGATACTTATATATCTGCGTGCATACGACGGTTGATCAATAAGTATCTGGACTTTTGCTATAGTAATGAAGCTAAGACATGCTGAGTAAAGCAACTTGGCAGAGATTGACCATCAAGTCATCTGTACATTCGCCGTAAGCTTTAACGCTCTAGCTCACTCCCGCTTTCTACAGAAGTGCTTGGAATATATAGTGTGTGATAGTCACAATGACAGAGAAAATTGTGCAGAGAATCTGCATCAATTTTTTTTCCAAAAGCATGGAAATACTTGCTCAAAGGCCTACGCAGGCTTTTCAAAAAGTTCTCATCGTTCTAAACACAATCATAGAGATCCTGTGTAACTGAAACCCAAGTGTCTTCTTTGTCAGCTGAATGTAGTTTTGGTACAAATTTGACAGACACTGAACCGAACTGTACTAATCTGCACATCCTCTGATATCACACGGATGCAATGTTTTTCCCACTTCTGATAGTTGCGGGTTTCCGAGAGCGTTCGTCAATATCGACATTCTTTCGGGCATCTTGGAAACGTCTGAACCACTTGTGTGCGGCTCATACATTACATTCCATATAATTTCTGTAACCATATAATTTCTGTAACCATATAATTTCTTAATCATGGTCAATACGACGATCGCACGCTACACACCTTCCTTCCAAGCACTGCTGTAAACAGCCGAAGTGATCTATAACCCTTTATATACAACGCTTTGCAAGTGAGCTACAATCATTTATATACAACAATCTGCGCCCTTTATATACAATACATAAGTACCAGCTTGAGCAAACCCGTATTACCCTTCAGCAGCTAAAAGGACCGCGGCACTTACCCAGTGTCGAGCTGTTTTGCTCATCTTTAGTGAAATCATCTGCGCACTGGAGTGATAGCTAAGATCCGCTTCTGCTAGCAATATATTGCAAACAAAGTGGCCACTGCTGTGCCATCATCGGTCACTTATGTGGCGACTCACTTTACTGTTTAGTTTACGTTTCTACTCTATCTCTTCTTGAGATTTTATAACCACCTATTTTGCTTGTTGCAAATCCGCGTGTTAACGTTGTGTTGTATAGAAAGTTTGCAGAGTGTGCATCAAAATCCAACTGGTGGAGAGAATCTGCTTGCGGTTAAACTAGTAGTAACATTCAACTGCCACTCTGATGTGGCAACTCGCTTTACTACATATATATATATATATATATATATATATATATATATATATATATATATATATATTATATATATATATATATATGTGTGTGTGTGTGTGTGTGTCTGAGAAACGGCATCCATGATGACTATGGTATATGTTACAGCCTTAATACTTTCCACTCAGTGTTGAGTAGCATTGATAATATGGGCATTTTAACAGATGGAGCGAATCGTCATGATACAGACGACTCATTTTCAATATTCGGATAGCTTCTATTCCTCCGTATCAATAATTGTTTTCTCAACAAATAATTTTGTTTTATGCACTCCAACACAATTGACTGGTCGTCAATATATGAAGTTGTTCCTGAAAAAAATACGAAATATAACTTCGAACTTTACCAGAACACCTTTAATTCTATTACAGTTTACGAGCTTTTATATCAAATAACCTACGTATATAACTTTAAAATATGCGATTTACGCCATCATAAATAAACAAAGAATGTATTAATCAAGAAATTGTGGCTGCGTTGTTCGTCATCAGGGTTCAGTGCAACCCTAGGCGAGTTTCTATATATGTATTTTAATGAAATATTCGGAAGTCAAAATATATCAGTTTTCCATAGAGCTGCTCATAACAGTGCACGAGCTAACAAATGTTTGAATTTATTTAGCGTTGGTAGTGATACCATTTTGGAGGACTAAAACACACGAATATCATAGTAAGAAATTCTCCTTTGTGTATGCGTGTACTTAGAGCACACGATATTGATTGAATAAAGTGTGTAAATAAAGTGATTGAATAAAGTATATTGATCATACTCCTATCTGCATCAAGATTACAGTTGCATTCTCCGACCTATATATAGCAAATTCCTAAAATGAATTCCAAATAAAATTTCTGTCTGACTGAAGCCTCCGAAAAGATTTCAATTATAATCGTGTCTCTTTCACAGGGATTTTGAGGCAACACATGTAAGGTTTCTTATATAGATTAAAATCACACCTGCAAAGGGTATTTGAAAAATATAATTATCAAAATTTCATAGAATTTATACACTTATATTTAACACGAACATCTGTGACATGTTATACAATAATGATTGCCATGTAGGTAAGTCGATACAGACTGAACACGAGAGACTTGTGTTTAGTCAATACATACGTATGATACACAATATGCAGAAGATTCTATAGTATAAAGGCATTATATTTTGTTTAACCAATTGTTTAACAGACGTCTATTGATGTCAATATAAAAACTACGTTGTCTAACGAATGCATTAAACAATAATTAGTAAATTATTACTTGTTCCTGAGCACAAATAGAATAATTATGACATTGACCGTTACCAATGTTCACTTTTCACTGGTGAGTGTTGAATATACATGTATCGGATAAAAATAAAATGACAGAAAGCAGTGTGATGCGCCCGAGAACTTCAAAACGAAAATTCCCCGAATATCCTCTGCGCACAAAATTATTGTTACTCTTTGTCAGGTTGCGATACATCCATCAATATATCCTTCCCTGCGTTCATTGTTCGATAGATACATACATGCAGGCATGCAGGCATGGATACATGTATACATACATACACACCCGAATATGTGCGCATGTGCTTCGAATATATATATATATATATATATATATATATATACACGATCATATGTGTGCAGGTACTTTGATATATATATATATATATATATATATATATCAAAGTACCTGCATATGTATATATATATATATAGTACCTGCATATGTATATATATATATATATATATATATATATATATAGGAGTTTGTGATAAGAAGCTTACTTCCCAGCTACATGGCTGCGGACTCAGTCCCACTACGTGGCCACGTTAAGTTTAATGCTGTATCGTTGGCCTCATCAACCCTTGTGAGCTGATATTTAGACGGTAGCTGACATTTTCTTAGGATTAAGGCCAGTTTAGTGGTTCACTTCTGTCATCTCCAACCAAATGGTCAAGCCAGTGGAGTTACGTGTACCAGTAAAAACGGTCTGGAAATTCCTCAGCTTCTTGTAACGAAGTCGCTACTAGTGCAGCATCGTCTGCAAAAAAAGCCGATCGCGGCTGATACATGTGCTTAGCAGTGTTTGGGATTTTTTAACGCAGATGATTGAATAGTCCACCACGTTCGAAAATGTAATTTAACACCTTTTTCAATGTCACCAAATCACCAAAAGTATATATTAGCATCAGTGAGAAAAAGAGTGCAAACAAGACAAGGGTCATGACTCGACCATGATCCTTTGTCGTGTGTAATATCAAAGGAACCTGAATATTTTCCCCCAGACAAGATAACAGCATCCGTTCCCTCATGAAAGGACATGATAAATTAAAGATGTTTTCATGTAAGCTTTTTCAGAACTTTCCAAAGCGCTTGCCGGTTAACACTGTTGAAGGCCATAGTATAGTCCACGAACGCCATGAAAACACACATTCACTAACACACACACTCACTAACACACACACACACTCACTAACACACACACACACTCACTAACACACACACACACACACTCACTAACACACACACACACACACACATATCTACTTGGTGACCGATAGTTTTACTTTTACAAATAAAGTCTATCTTATTACCAAATTACAAATTATTGCCAGGGATGAACTGAAATGTTTCTGGATATGATACATGTGTCTAGTCTGTAATTATATCGTGTTCGTGATTACATGTGTTAAGATCTAATTTATATTATCGAGAGTTATTCGTCATCATATGAGCAGAAATAGAGGATATTATATCCATTCCATTATCCGTATTAAAAATTCCTTTTTCTAAAACTGCCCATGGCGTGGTCTTTGCCAGGACTGAGAATGGCAGGTATGTATACATTTAGAAAATAAAAATTAGCAAAGAATACTGTGAAAGAAGAACACATTTACAATATGATCCTGGCTGGCTCCCATGTTGCAGTGTATTGAGAGGAAAATCTTCGTCAAACTTTCCTGTGCTATGAATGTAACTTACTCGTATTCGTCTGTAAATGTTAACATAATACTAATAGCCTTGGTGATATACTATCTTATGAAAGATATCTCCTTCAGTGTTATGGGGATGATGGTAATAATGGGACACCCCTCCCACGTGACGAGTGGTATGTGTTAGATACTATAAATAAGGTGACGTCGGTCAGTATAATGAGAGAATACGTTCGGGTGAGATTGGTTTAATCGGCATTAGAACATTAAACACATCGTAATTTGAGCATACCAGTAAAATGTTAGGAGATTTAATAATTTCCGAAATAATGCCATTCATGAAATTGTTTCTTAGTCGTAAAATCTTGCAGTTGTTTCTATTCTTTAGAAACCTGAATCTACTGCATTTTACTTTCTCTGTAGGATAGTATGTAAAATGCGAGATCGAGAAGTACAGATGCAATATTTCATATGAAAGCAACAAAAATTCACAGTTTTCCAAGGAAAACTAATTGCGGTGTCACGTTAACTACAAAGCAGAAATCAAATTCTATATTTCAGAAATGTAGAAATTTTATATCAATAATGTAGAAAACATTAATAATGTAAAGTTGTATGATGGGCATCTTCTTAAAAGTTCTATGCAGTCACAAATAAAAAGAAACAAAAACAATTGTATACGGTAAAGGAGAGTTCCGCCAACCGAAGTTACATGACTGATGTTTCTCTAGTACTTTGTTTTTTTTATATTTTTTTTAGTACTTTTACATTTCACTGTTCCATACCAATCCATCATCCATCCGACCTTCTGTCCGTCCGTGCGTCTGTCTGCCTGTCTATCTATCTATCTATCTATCTATCTGCCTATCTATCTATCTATCTATCTATCTATCTATCTATCTATCTATCTATCTATCTATCTATCTATCTATCTATCTATCTATCTATCTATCTATCTGTGCTCTTACACACAGGCACATACAAACATACACACATATATTCATAATTTGGATAAATACGTACATGTTTCTGGCAGTTAACCTAATGCATACTGTACAGGAGACCTTTGTTATCTAACCTACGACATAAGTTGTAATAACAATATATCTGCCATTTTAATTTAATGGCATTGGTATGATATTCTAATTTGTTTTATAAGTGAATAGGATGTTAGTCGATTGTTATTCCAGAATACTGAAAGGTTATATTTGTATAGTTTGAACCCAAATTAAGGCCAAATACCTGAATATACAAAATTTGTCATGAAAATATGCTTAGTATATAGATTATACTTTCTATTTTTATGTTGAATTTTCTGTCAAATGCATACTTTTCAATTCCCATTTCGCGTAAACTTTATTTAATCATCATACATGATAACAAATGCTCCAGTGAGGCATAGAGGCCAATATCGAAAATAATTGGGTATCTTTCCATCTTATGGATAATTTGATGCCACTATAAAAACGATCAGACATCAATCAGAAATGCATGTGTCAGTCGTTTAAATTGCAAAAATATTTTACACTGTACAACCAGGATTAATGTACAATTGTGAACGCTGAAGTAGGTAATACTATAAATATAAATTTCCCGATATTTGAAATATATTGCCAAAATCTTGATGATGTTATAATATGCATTTTATTTAAGATATTTTCGTATGACTCTAATTTAGGATCGAAGAAAATGGAATTTCCCTTTGAAAAATAATTCTTTATTTTTGGTGTTCTTTTTATTTTTCGCAACTGAAACTAATAGAATGAAACCCTGCCATAGTTTTATAGAATACGTATTAATTTTAATTCGGTTGAATAATGTAGGTAAAATATAATATTTGGCTAGAATTATTCAAATGAGACGATATTTAAGGAATTACCTCTATTTGTTTTTAAAATTAAAGCTAATTACATGTATTTAAGAAAACATGGTAAGAGTTGCGTCTTCATTTATTCACTGTCCAGTATTAACTTCAGCCATCTTCAAGGCAGTATCCTTTACAATAGAGTTATTTAAAAGGGGAGCATAAGGAAGAAAATCATGTATTTGTTGTTTGCAATTGAAACACCTGGTGTCATTTCTAATAGATTTATCGGATGAAAACTATAAAAAATCCTGGCCACATTTTAAGCTAACACTTTTTCTGCGTAGATGATTCTATGGACGTCTAAGGATAGTTGTTTATTAATGTCACAAATGTGCATGAAGGTGTTCGTGAATGCGTATGTGAGAGCCTGCATGAGCGTGCGAGTGGGGGCTTGTGACCTTGGCGTGTGCGTGTGTGCATGTGTAGGTGTGTGGAAGATGGTGTGGATGCAGGGAAGTAGTCAGTGCTAGTGTGTGTGCGCCAACGTAAATATTAAAAACGATATATTCAGAACAGTCAATACCCATGAATTTGTACGGAACAATTCCAGTCATTACTATTACAACCAGCACAGGTAACTTTACAGGTGCTACTGTTGCTTAAACAATCAAAACAAACAAAAAAAAATACTTGTTTATATCTGCTACTGCCTACTACTGAACGTTCACAAAAGTAAAAGAGAGAAAGAGACAGACAGAAAAAAGGAAAATGTCCCTTATATTTGAAAACTACGGAAATGTTTTAAAAACTTAATACATACTATCAAGCATTCACGAGAATAAAACAAAGAGAGAGAGAGAGAGAGAGAGAGAGAGAGAGAGGGGAGAGAGAGATAATGAGAGAGAGAGCGACACACAATTTCAGAAAAAAGGAAAATGTCCCTAGTATTTGAAAACTATAGAAATATTACTGTATCTTTAACTACCTACCTACCTACCACCTATAGATCTAGCTATCTATTTGTCTGTCTGTCTGTGTGACTATCTGTGCGTATGTCTGTCTGTCTGTATGTCTATCTACTTACAGGTAGATAGTTTACACCTGTAAACTGCATACTTAATTTTGCAATCTTATTTTATCGGGCGGATTTTCCTTTTTTGCGCAATCGCAGTTATTAAGTTTTGTAATTCTATTATCAGTTTCTGTTTTGGGTTGATTTCTGCTACTCACTAAGTTATTTCGGCGAAGTTCTAGATTATTTTCAATATTTCCATTGTTGGAATTTCTCTGGTCCTAAGCCGTATGTATGTATGTATGTATGTATGTATGTATGTATGTATGTATGTATGTATGTATGTATGTATGTATACATACATATATATATATAATATATGTGTATATATATACAAGCGTTGGACAAAATAGTGGAAACACCATAGAATTTGAGACACATTTTTAAATATGCGTTAGGATCAACTTTGGCAGTAATTATGGCTTAAATTCTACGAGGAATGGACTCGTACAAATTTTTGTTTCCAAAGGAATTCGTGTGAATTTTTTCAGCTAACACAGTCTTCTTACATGTTTTTCTAAAATGCACCATAAATGTTCAATGATATTGAGATCTGGGAACTGTGGTGGTAAGATAAGATGTTCAACTTTACTAGAATGTTCCTCGTACCATTCAGTAACAACTTTAGCTGTGTTAATTGGTGCATTATCATCCTGAAAGATTGCGTTTCCCCCCGGAAACAGTTCCACAACAACAGGATGAAGTTGATCAGCTAAAGTGCTTAATTAGTCTTAACTATTAATTCTGCCATGAAAGGAAGCCATTGGGTCGACGGATTTTTAACAGAACCCCTCCCCCGTTCATTACAGGTCCACCTTCGGGTTTAACAGTTGGAAGAGGGCAGTCTGGGTCAAATGCTTCTTTTGACTGTGTCCACAAAAATACTCGGCCGGTGGTCTGAAATACGGTAAAGGACGAAAATAACATTCTTCCACTACACTAGGGACCAATTCCGTATATTTATACTCCAGTCTGAACGCTTGTAACGCTTGATTTTTAAAGCAGTCGTTTTCTGATTGCAGCTCTCCTGTGACATCCGACTTTGTGCAGCTCCGCGAACAGTTTTCGTGGAAACTGGGTTCTCGAGGTGTTCATGAAGCTCTGCAGTAATTTTGGGAGTCCTACTGTCCCATTTGAAAGTTGTGGTTTTCATCCGGAGATTTGTTTCGACGATGTTCTTCCCTCTTCCTCAAAGGATGCCATTGCTTTCGAGACACTACTTCTTGATACACCAAACATTTCGGCAACAACAATTTGACCTCTTTGAAAGTCCGATAGGTCTGTCATTTTAATGTATTTTTCTGATGATATCTGAAAAGTAACAACAATTTTAGCAAAACATTATGCAACACTAATAATACATTAAAAAAAACATAGAAATAAACAAGCTTTTGACGGTTTTATAAAAAATTCTAAATTATGATGTTATTATGCTAGGTGGTTCCATTATTGGGCCCAACTCCTGTATGTGTGTATGTGTGTTTATATATATATATAAACTTAGATAAACTTAGATATGTTTCGACCAAAGATTGGTCCAGGCCATATTTAACTTAATAACACCACCTGATAGGATCATTTGAATCCTGTTTAAGTCAAGTTTTGTTTATGGTCCATTAAAGTAGTGAGTTTTTGTTGGGTGAGTTGTATCCAATTATGAGTGGCATATCTGGTATTCTTTGAAGGAATCTATCCAGACTCCGTTTAAAGTTGATGGGATCCTTTTCTTCTTTGATCTCTTTCGGGACAATGTTAAATAGGGCAGGGCCTGTTGAGGAAAATAAGTTATGTTGCAGTGTACATGTATGCTGTGATCTTGAATTGGGCAGGGGACGTATGGCCCGTTGTCCCAGTCTTGGATTAACCTTGAAGCTAATGTTCAGGTCGTTTGGGCAAAGTTGGCGGTATATTCTCCACATCGTACAAATGATGTACCGCTCACGGCGACGCTGGAGAGAGTAGAGTTTCAAGGCTTTAAGGCGATCCCAATAATCGAGAGCAGCAATGCCTTCAATTCTTTTAGTGAGTGCCCTCTGGGGTGATTCAATCCTCGAGATGTTTTGTCTTGTATGGGGAGACCACAGTGGGCAGCAGTATTCGAGGTGTGGCCGTACAAATGAGGAGAAAAGTGGTATGATGATACCATGTTCTCTGGACCGGAAAGTTCTTAAGATCCAGGAACTCATCCTACGAGCTATATCGACCTTCTTGTTGATGTGTGCACTCCAATTGAGATCGCCATCAACAATTACACCCAGGTCTCTGATATTGTTAGAGGCTGTGAGCGGTTCCCCTGAAGGAAGAGAATATGGCTGTTTTAGTGGGGAATTTCTTCCAAAATGCATCAGCTCAAATTTTCCCTCGTTCAGTTGGATTTTGTTACTGTCTGCCCATTGACTCACAGCATATAGATTAGACTGAAGTTGAGTTCGGTCTGATTCTTCATTGACGATTTGCTGGAGCTTAGTGTCATCAGCAAATATTTTCACTTTGCAGTAATGTACGACACTGGAAAGGTCGTTTATGTAAATTAAGAAGAGTAGTGGACCCAAGACAGTCCCCTGGGAGACACCGCTGGTGACTTTTGCTGGGCTAGAGTGGACTCCATCAACCACAGCATGTTGTGTTCTCTCTCTCTCTCTCTCTCTCTCTCTCTCTCTATATATATATATATATATATATACACATGTGTGCATTTTTCCCTTGTTAACAATTAACACGGCAAAAGTTTATAAATAGTTACCAGGGTAGCTACAAATCACACAAGTAAAAGTTTGGTAACCCCTTGTTTTTGAAGGTAGAAAATTCGGGTTTATGTGAAATAATCTGTATGATATATAGATATGTGCATGTATGCATGTATATACCGGTGTTGGACAAAATAATGGAAACACCATAGAATTTGAGGCAAAAGAATTGAGAATAATTTAGCTAAATTTTTTCCGTAGAACGGGCTTAAGCATCGTGTTTGATGATGAAGTGACGAAGGCCAACTTTTTAGATATACGCTTAACTAACACAATAACTCTTACTTCCCATACCACAAACCATCCTCCAGTCTTAAGTATATCAGCAAATTCAGTAATCATTCAGTAATCATTACTAGGAACTTAGTTAAGAATATTTAATTTCAATTATCTAAGTTATCTGCTAATGTTGACATTTTCAATAAGACCGAATTTTATAACTCTGCCTTACTTACAGCAGGTTATACAGAGAAACTTACCTATATTAATTCCGTTCAATCTTATACTACATCTACAGTAGATATGAAATCTAGTTGTAATGATATAAACGGCATCAATTTTAATTTTTACACCAAAGCCAAACAGAGAAAGGGAGATAACCCTTATTTAATCACCTATTTCGTTCTAAAGGTAAGTGTCTTTCAAAGATAGTTACACTAAAAATAATGTAACTAATAGTAAAACTATTTGGTTAATTATTTCTTATGGGAGGCAAATTAAATCTAATCTTCCTTTGCAGTTTCGTGAAGCTGTTATTAGGGATTTTCTAAAGAATTCTAGGTAATAATCTATTATCAACTCACGCACGTGGTTTTTCCACGTGTCGAAGTAAAAGAATGTGAATAACACCTGCTTTTAACTCCATTTATATATATATATATATAGTCCATGCGTTTATACAGTAACATGAAGAACTTATTTAATGCAGAGTATAACAATCTCTTCGTAGTATCCATGTACATAGTTACACAATGGCTTATAAGCTGATACCTACTATTCAACAAATACAGACTGTGTAGAATTTTATTTGAAGAATACCAGAGATGAAATGAAAATATTTTGTTTTATGCGTAACTGTATTTCTCTTACGAAAGTTATCCTACTACATGTAACACTGAATGGAACCATGGATACAGAATCATATACACGTAGATTGGTTGCATTTGTCTTTATAGCATACAGCACTGTGGTTAATGCTTGGATGATACGCTGGCTAGGCTATGCAGTATTGAATAGTTATTTGTTGTAGACTTAAAACATGAAACATGATTAAATTTTTATCTCTTGCTTTGAAATTTAAAAATGTTTCTGTACACATTCAAATTGATAAGAACTAAAATAGGGTCAGGAAACACATATAAAAAATATCAAGTGTAGCAAAAATTTGCAAAGCGAAGTGTATACCCCTGTATCTATCTATCTATCTATCTATCTATCTATCTATCTATCTATCTATCTATCTATCTATCTATCTATCTATCTATCTATCTATCTATCTATCTATCTAGCTAGCTAGCTAGCTAGCTATCTAGCTAGCTATCAATCTATCTATCTATCTATATATCTATCTATCTATCTATCTACCTACCTACCTATCTATCTATCTATCTACCTACCTATCTGTCTATCTATCAATCCATCTATCTATCTATCTATCTATCTATCTATCTATCTATCTATCTATCTATCTATCTATCTATCTATCTATCTATCTATCTATCTGTCTATCAATGTATCTATGTATCTATCTATATATATATCTATATATTTATCTATCTATCTATCTATACGTGTATATGACTCAACACGAACAGAAATGAAAGTCATATTTCATTGGCTATTGCTTTACTTTTTTTCATTTTCGAAAGATGACTCGAAAATATAACTCGGACAAGGTATGAATTCAATAAAACTTGTGTTGTGTAAGGTAGGTATCAATTTTTCATATACGAAAATGCAATGGATTATTATTACATATACGTTTTTGAAGTTATATTTGCCACTCAGTCATTCACTATCACACGGAATTTATAATCGTTACATTAATAATAAGGTAAAGAACCAGGAAAAACAAAAGAACGTAAGGCTTTATTGGTGTACTTAGGTATTTAGACGCCAATGCTTTCCAGGATCTGCTGAGTGGAATGCCGTTGAAAATACAATCATCAATTAAACTGGCATTGTGGCAATTATGCAATCACTGCTCCACTGAGAGAGTAAGGATTTCTGCTAGAGTTAAGAAGTATCTTTGAAGAGAATAAATGCTCTAGCAGCAACGCTTTAGCGTTTCCATTTTAATGGCTTTTACTGGCGTTGTCCTGGAAATAGAAATTAGATTGAAATGCAATGATGATAGTACAGCTGACAGTTTCGGTTTCACGTACGAATAATTATAGTTATTAACATGTACGGTGTTAAGATCCATGATGTTTGATCCCTAATCAATTATCATTGAAAGCTGATGTATCATAGTTTGTATCAAAAGTTCAAATCTTATAATCGGAAACCCATAATCAAAGTTTTGTTTGTACATGCTGGTGATGAATGAGAAAACCCCTTTGTGTTTATGAAGCGTTTCATATATGCAAGTTTTGAAAAAATCCAACACTATACCTCGCCAGCCATCAACAGCTAACGAGGTATTTTTAATTTCGCTTGAAAATCAGAAACTGACAGACCGTTAATAATTACAGTAGTTAATAGTTATACGCAGCAGTGGGCCATGATAATGATACCTTAACGTTACGTTTAATAGCAGTTTTCTCACTTTCTAACATTGATTAGTTGGGTGGTATAATGGGCACTAGATAATTAGATATTTGTAATTTCGACACCACAGGTCGTGAGTACGGTCTGTCGAATTGTTTTCAACACTGGTCTTCTGAGACGCCGATCAATAAGAGCATTAATACATATCTACGTCTTTTCTTTCTGTTTCTGATACCCGAACATAACTTAAGAGATGCATTAAACTAACACCTATGATTATTCGTAACCGTTTTCGTGCTTACATTTCTTTAGATATTCCCGGTGTGCAGTAAGCTGTCAGCGTATTTTAAATGACAAATTAGCTCGAACAGCTTTTATACAGAACTGCAAGCTATTTTGTTGACACAGAATTCATTTGCTTGGAAATTGATTTGAAATTAATCTCTACATTCAACAAAGCAGCTGAAATTACACATTGATAATGTACTTGAATGTCACAATGTCCATTTCTGCTCATACGCCTGTACATAATGAAGGTGATAGATTATGTAATATAATCAACATATCCATGTCCCTTCGAAAGATATACCATGCCATTTGAGACAAAGGAACTGAAAATGCGTTATGTACAAAAACAAATCATATGAACTTTATAAACGATTTTCTGTGAGAATGTGTGACGGAATTCATCTCAATTCAAGTTCAAATCTTTGGTCTATTAACTATTCACGGTATGAATTTGCGTTGAACGATCGAATTTTTATTCCATGAATGTGTTGTTGTTTCACATAACAAAGACTATACTGACGAAAATCTATTTTACATGAATCTGCTTCATTTATGTGACAGAAGTTCTAAGCCAGAGCGTGTTTTTTTTTTTCCAAAAGAGGAAAAGTAAATAATCACGCAGACATATGCGAAGTCCTTATAATACACATTATGCTAACTTTAATCTGGAAAAAAAACTCTTACTTGTGATCAACATTGCATTTCATTCGCATATATGCACATACGCATGCAAATTACATACATTCATACATAACTGTGAATGGAAGCCTGCACAAAAACGCTACTGCATATGTGTGTGTATATACGCTCGTATACATACGTGCGCATACACGAACACAAAGACTATCATATACATATACATATGTAGCTAGTAATTATGGACAAAAACTAAAGTCATCGACATTTATATAACATTTCAATCAATATAGTGTCAGTATAGTGTCGTAAGCATGGGACAAGAATGAAATGCAGAAAATCTGCACCTATTCACACATTGCACAGACGTAAGAACTACATATGTAGATAATATTTAAATGCATATATATTTATGAGTGTGCGCGTGTGTGTCTATTTGCATGTGTGTGTGTGTGTGTGTGTGTGTGTGTCTCGCTCTCTCTCCTCGTTTAAATTATTTCGTTAACTAACAAAAAAATCTGTAAAATGTCCCCAATCAATAAAATAATTGTTAGCATACATCTCATCGTATGTAAAAATAAATACACATCCACATTTATATTCTTCGTAAATTTAGAATAAATCCATAATAAATACAAAGCAAAATAAACAAACAACACATTTCACCACTAAAATAATTTTCGGGAAACATATACTTCTAATTAAAGCCCCACATTTAAATTCGTCTTAATCGTTTTATAGTCTTTTATCTAACTCATGCAATCGATTTTGTATAAATAACAATCTGGTACAGTGTAACTAAACTTCGACGTCTACACGAGATATTAGTATCCTTAATGAAGGAAATAGCCATACTGGAATGGAATTTAAATCGGTATCTGCTCTTACCACTATGTTCCTGAAAAGGCCTTATGATGTATACGTTACTTTTCAGATTTAGACTTTAATTTGGATTTCTACCTTCCAAATTTCCATACGTTCTTCTGAGCTTTAGTATTAGCGCATCTGGTGCAACGAAGAGATCTTCTATGTACAAATTCATGTGATTAAATATCGCTGAATATTGTTTATACATAGAGACATGCATACATACATACATACATACATATACACACACACGCACGTATACACACACACACACACACACACACACATATATATATATAATATATATATATATATATATATATATATATATATATATATATATATATATATATACATACATATATATATATATATAATGAGTAGGTACAATAAATTTAGGACCTGTACCGCGACATCCTTTGTGTCCTGTTTTCCATTTTATTCATTTGATACATATCAATATATATATAAGGAAAATAAGGCAAGGTCGAAATTGCTGAAATAATCCTTTCGTGAAGAACATTTTAATACCGATTTCAGCCTTTGCGACTTTTCAACTTAGAGTAAAGAATGAAAAACAATGAAATTAAATTAAATGTTTTAAAAATATTTCCCTTAGTTTTCAAATATACGGGACGTTTTTTTTTTACAGTCTCTCTTTTACTTTTGTGAATGTTCTGTAGTATGTAGTACGTAGTAGCAGATCTAATCGAGTATATTTGATAAGAGTGTTGTGATTTCTTGGTGTTGATCGTTTAAATTGTTTAAATGTCGACGTGTGGGTAAATATATAGTACTCCACGGAAGAATCTTGGTAACAGTGTCCCTGCCAGTAAAGGTTGACAAACCTCCATCTTCTTCTTTTTCTTCTTCTTCTTCTTCTTCTTCTTCTTCTTCTTCTTCTTCTTCTTCTTCTTCTTCTTCTTCTTCTGTTTCTCCTACCCTTTCTTCTCATTCTTCATCTTCTTCATCATCGTCATCTTCATCATCATGATCATCATCATGATCATCATGATCATCATCATCATGATCATCATCATCATGATGATGATCATCATCATCTTCTTCTTCTTCTTCTTCTTTCGGCTTCTTTTAACGCTCCACTCCCCCCTTCTCTCCCACTTCTATCATTATATGAATCCACCCACTTGATCCCCGCCTATATAAACTTTGATCCCCATCCCATATAAACTTTAATGTTTTAATTTTTCTATCTTCCCTATACTTACGTAAGAACAAGGTCTGATAGACTGAGAATGTAATAACATTACTTTGAAGCAAGTCTAACGAAGTGCCTCTCTAATGACGTAAACTGCATATATTACGTAAGGTTTCTTCTAGAATTTTCGTGCAACTTCCGATGCACATCGAGATGGTAGTGAAACATTGAAAACTTATAATTAAAGATGTGTTAAATGATTTAATCATTTTCATATATATGTGTGTATGTGTGTATATATGCATATATATACATATATATATATATATATATATATATATATATATATATATATATATATATATATATATATAGAGGGCATTATTACACATACATGCCACACGCTAAGAGGGACAAAATTAGTCATCTCTACCAAACATTTTACTAAAAATTTCGGTAGAAATGACTAATTTTGTCCCTCTTAGCGTGTGGCATGTATGTGTAATAATGCCCTCTATATATAAATTAATATGTTCAATAAGAAAGAATTATTTTCGAAATTTTTTCTCTTATGAGGTCTTTCACGCTATCTACCTGATAATTTCTTGTTAAGTTTTCCTTATTAAGAAGTTGTCCTTAATTGCTAAATATATATATATATAT
>NC_043005.1:69013948-69038948 GCF_006345805.1 Octopus sinensis
AATGGGTTCCTCACAAAATTACCGGGTAAATGTGTGCTCTTTCTTGCTGTCATGTCTCATGAATGAAGTCATTTTGGATCAATAGTGACTGGTGACGAGAATTGGGTTCCCTATAAACATGTCGAGCTGTTAGGGAAAGGAAAAATACCGGCATATCAGGCAAATAGAAGGTCTTCACCCATGTAAGGTGTTGTTATCTATTTGGTGGGATATAAAAGGCATAGTCCGCTTTTAACATTTAAATGATAAGAAAGTAGATCTACTGCGAGTAGCTTGAGAAGCTTAAGTCAGCACTAGAAGAAAAGCGACCATCCTTGGTTTCAAGACGAAAGGTGTACTTCCATTAGGATAATGCTCAGCTACATACAGTGAGAATGAAATTCCAAAGGCTGGAACAGTTTCAGTGGGAAACGATGCCCTACTCACCATATTCGCAGGACATTAACACATCTGAGTATCATTTATTCCGCAGTCTTCAAAATAATTTCTTAATCTTATTGTTGAAGAATAAAGAAGTATACAAAAAGCATTATTTATGGGATGACTGAATATACACATAATTCTTGTATGGCTATCTTGAATTGTTATCTAATGTAAATGTTTCCTCTATTAGTAGTATTTATATACTGAAACATAATCCAACGCACGTTTATTTGCCACTTCTTATGATCATTTATAAGTTCACTATATCATGTCATCTTTTCAAACATTAGTAGCATCAAATGACTACAGATGAAATTGTGCTTTCATAATTAGTAGAGATAAGAGCTTTATCAGATACGAGTTTATGGAATTATATCTCAAGTGTATATCTCAATAATAGAGTCAAGTACGTAGAATATACTAGCAGTGTTAGATGAAAAATATGCTGCCCTTTATGTATGCTTAAAATTATTTATATATTTAATACCGGTCTTCATATACTTTTCTAACAACAGATATTAATGAAAGCTAGAACTAGTGTAATATTTTGTTAGAAATATTAATAATGGCCCAGATGTATGTACATGCAATTCCAAAAATGTTGTCAAATTATTTACTGTAGATAATAAAAGTTAAAGCTCGTATGAAACTATTGAAAATGAGATTATATCATCGTTACAACTACAAAAGTTGCGTCGATATATGTAATACTTCAATAAACAGGTTGCCTCGCATTTGAGAGTAGAACGTATATAATTATGACTCACGGTAGTTTATAGGAAGCCACTGAAGACGAAGCCCCCTAACTAAATTTCCGAATGAAATTTAATCTGTAGATATTGGACTCTGATGAATGCGTAGCAGCATGTATGAAAAAGTGTACGTATTCATGTTGGAATATATGCACGCATGTACGCACACAAACATACTCACAAACAAATACATACACGCTAACAAACACACACACACAAGAACATGCACACGCACATATATGGGTAGGTATTTGCAAGCATATAGGGTGCGATGGGTAAATGTTGTCATTTTATACTTTGAATTTCACGCATGCGCTTTATTTGTTATTGATTTTGGCGACTACAGAGTATTGTAGGCCAGCTGTTCAACGTCTGTGAAAAAGAAAGCACAATGACACAAATCCCTCTGTAAAACATTTGAAAACTACATGCTGTACTGCTTTGCATTCGCGCCGCAAGCTCTAACACGAACAGATGGTGAACGCACGGAAAAAGCGTTGGCTTGCAGTGTCCCCATCACATATACTGAGAGTGATAAAAATCAAACATCCATTCAACATCATGGTGTATGGAGTGATCACTAATGACAGCAATGCTATGTTTCCATATATATATATATATATATATATATATATGTATGTATGTATGCATATATATGTTTATATATATATGTATGTATATATATAATAATAAGATGAAATAATAGAGAGGTAGTTAATACATTATACTTTATTAATTAAATAACATTGATAAACATACCTTAAAGCTGTTTCAAGTCAGACTCTCACAAAATTAATTAATTAAATTAAAAATATTTTGAAAATAAATCGAATGTCTTCAGAGGTAGATAAAGATATACGAAGTGAGTGTTCAATTTCCTCATGTTACAGAAATTGGATCGCACAGAGTACTTTTGAAACTAACCTTCTCCTCCACACCATCACGAAAGTGCCTAAGTATTCTCACAAAAAATTTCAGGGCAGCCCAGCCTATTCAAAATCACCGAAAGTGCAACTCTATTTATAAAATGAAACGCTTTTGTACAATAAAAACTTGATATGAGTCTATATCCTGTTTGATGTTATTCTCTTGTAGTTGTCTAGCTGCAAATATCATATCCATGATACTCCTACCACCCCTAAGCCCACATGGGGATTCTGGTAGAACGTCATCAGCAATGTATCAGGGATTATCCTGCAAAGGACCTTTCCAGCTACACCTAACAGAGACTGACTCCATGAAAATTACCAGCCATGCGTTTAACCTTATTTACTTTATTTACATTATTTCCATTTGACGAATATTTGTCCTCATCATTTGTGTTGTTAACAGAACGTTTCGTCTGATATACCTTCCAGCCTTTATTAGGTGTCTTAGGGAAATTTCGAACCTGGGTTCTTGTTCCTAATGTATTTTTCGATGTTATTATTATTATTATTATTATTATTATTATTATTATATTATTATTATTATTATTATTATTATTATTATTCCAGGCAGTGACTTGAATAATAATAATAATAATAATAATAATAATAATAATAATAATAATATAATAATAATAATAATTATAATAAACATTGACTAGTACAACACTAAGTACAACATTCACGAGTACAACATTAAGTAATACATTCACTAGTACAACACTAAGTACAAAACCAAATATATAGCAACCTAGGTATAACACCAACATGAACTTCCAACTTGTTGCCTCTTAAGGTCTCTGGGTGAGACTTGGAGCCAACTTGTACAAATGTAAAGCAAAAGTCAAACATAGAATAATAATAATAATAATAATAATAATAATAATAATAATAATAATAACATCGAAAAATAACTTAGGAATGAGAACCCAGTTTCGAAATTTCCCCAAGACACCTGATGAAGGCTGGAGAGTATATCAGCCGAAACGTGTTAATAACAAACACGATGAGAACAAATATTTGTCAAATGTAAATAATGTAAATAATGTACATAATTCCTCATCCCTTAAATAAAGAACAGTATGCATTTCACCTTTCGATTCATAGAGTATTTCCATAAGCGCATCCCACCAAACCTGAGGAACAAATTCACTATTCCAACCCCCAGAATCACACCTGTCAACAGAAATTTTCACCTTCATATTTGTTTTTCTCTGTACCTAATCTATCCATAGCAAGGTTTTTTTTCTCTTTACAATTTCGCGATAGGCGCTTTTATCTCAGTCTCGTCTTTCAGGTATTTTATCATGAACAGAGAGATCAACTTCGGTGGGTCTATTGAGCAACACATCAAAGTGCTATTTCCATCACCCAACGATATTTTTAAGATTTTAAAATAATTGAGTGGCTGTGTGGTAAGTAGCTTGCTAACCAACCACATGGTTCTGGGTTCAGTCACACTGCGTGGCATCTTGGGCAAGTGTCTTCTGCTATAGCCCCGGGCCGACCAATGCCTTGTGAGTGGATTTGGTAGACGGAAACTGAAAGAAGCCTGTCGTATATATGTATATATATATGGGTCGATTTGCTCGACTAAAGGCGGTGCTCCAGCATGGCCGTAGTCAAATGACTGAAACAAGTAACAGAGTAAAAAGAGAGAGTATGTGCCATCTTTGCTGAGAAGTAGAGCAGCCGTTGGTGAAGTCGGGCTATAAACTTTTGAATTCGGACCATAATCATTTTCAAGAGAGAGTAAAGGAGATTTGAATTGTCAGTATTTGAAGCCTCTGGGATATCATCGCATCTATCACTCCACAAATTTTCCTGCATTACACTTGGCTTCCTCTGCATCGTTGCTTTTACTTCCTTAAACTGTGTAGCTGCTGCTTTCTTCATTATAAACTCAATATTTAGAAGCATTTTGACTGCCTTTGGCTTCTCCTCTAAGATAAGACCAATTTCTTTTGTATTATTGTCGAACTAATATTCGTGCTTTTTCACACTAAACCCAATAATGTTAGTATAAACCTCATAGATGATTCTCTCTTTGAGCGAATTCCAAATTCCATTACAGGGCAAATTACTTATCTCACATTCAAAATCAGTGTACTGACAGAATTTTAGGTTTATTAACATCGATCCGTTTAGGTAAGTTGACATTGTTTACTTGACATTATTCACACAAAATCCTGTTGTCGTCCAGTTCTCTGCACCACGCATAACTTGCAAAGCAGTAAAATCTCAGACACTACATCTCCTATTGAGAATATAATCTATAACGTGCCATGTTTTCATACCAGCAAGTTTTCACGTCATTTTATGCTTATTTTTAGTTGAAGATGTGTTAAAGGAATCTCTTTGTCTTCTTTTCATTGAAATATGTACACTTCGCCAATCTCATTTTGCGGTATAATCGCCATGAATAATTCCAGTCATAGCCGGGAACCCGATATTGTTGATAGCCCAATATTCGCCTCGTGTGCTTCTGTGGAAATAACCTAATTTCACTCCCCACCTGACCTCATATATATATGTGTGTGTGTATAGACATATATACATATAGTTATAAGTATGTATATATATGTTCATCTATATACATGAATAGGCCGAGTTATTCCGATTCTCAATGGAATATAATATTTCAACCGGTCTCTACAAACTCCAGTAGTTGCAGTAAACTGATACTGTTGGAACTTTTAGAGGTTCCAACAAAATTTCCTCAAACACTCCAAATCTTCCAATCTGCACCAATTCGAGCATTATAATCAGCTTAAATGGTCAGACTTTATGTAATTTTTGACTTAAGGATGGCAGATACAGAACACCATTGATGATTCCTTTAATTCTTTTGCAACTGTAGCTTAAACTTTAAGGCGGGTACTCTAAATTTTCCCCAAATTTAAGTGATATGTTGCTTGTTCCACGTGTTTTATATTTTCACATAACCGATATCAGTGGTAGTCGGTAAGTGAATTTTGCATATTTGAAGTATAACTAGTACATACGACAAATATTGGTTTGACCCGAGTATTGCATATTTTACAACAACGAATGCATTCATTATCTATGCATTAGGGTAGATTCGAACGTGATAATGCTGATCGCTGTTATTTTTTGTGCTTGGGAAACGTCACCTTTTAGATGATGTATGTTACTAATGCGCAATTCATTGATGCAACAGGACATTGACACACCACATTGTTATTGTATTATTTTGTGTCAACTCAGTTAAAGCTAATTGCGGACCAATGAACCAAAATGGGTATTGATGCCATATAAATTATTTGCTGATGGTGTTGATTGCTTCCAAAATGATAGTAAATCTATAAATATCGTGCGTAAAGAAAAAGCATTGTCCACAGGGAGTAGCTATCCTTGAGTGACGAAAAATAATTGGGCTCAGGATATACACTTTGGATCTGCCAGAATGCATAGAAAAGTGAGTAAAACGTTAGATTTTGGATTCTCGCAGTTCTACACGCATATCAGGAAATATTATTGCATTTATAATTTACTGAACTAATAAACAATTTCTGAATAGCTTCAGGTAACTTGAAAAGTTACCTGCAGCTGTTCTATAAAATTTTTTCGGTAAATTATTTAGTGCAATCGAATCAGTACTGAAGATGCAATGACGACGTAATATAACTAAATATCACTAAGTAAAAGGAGCGTGGTATTCGTGAAGCATTGTCGCATTGAATATTTCTATGGAGTTAAAACAAAAAGAAGTAAAGAATTTTTAAACAGTTTGGATATATTTCAAATAACAATGTCTGAAGGACGCACAATGTAACAACACACCTTTGATGCAAGTTTGATTAAGTGCCTCTCCAATGTCTAAAACCACAAACATTACGTGAATTGTCATTTGGAATTTTTTGCCTAAAGTGGTGTTGCAAATAGAGATGATATGGAAACAATTGTAACTTATGGTTAAAGATGTGTTATAGGAATCTCTCTGTCTTCTTCTTTTCATTGAAATATATTTAAACTTCGCTAAACTCATTTTGCTGTATAATCGCCATGAAGAATGCGATGAAGAGCGAGCCGGGAACCCGACATAATTGATAGCCCAGAATTCGGCCCTTGTGGTTCTGTGGAAATAACCTAACTTTACACCCCACTTGACTTCACATATATGTGTGTGTATAAAGACATATATATATAAATTAGAAAATTATTTTATATATATATATATACATATACATATACATATATGCATACATATAGTTATACGTATGTATATATGTGTTCATCTATATACATATATGTGCCGAGACATTCCCATTCTCAATGGGGACATAAATATGAATTTCATATATATCGTTAAATACATACATTAATTGATATGTGATTGAATGGTCGAAACGTGATAGTGCAGTTTATAAAATGATTTGGAAGAATAGTTGGTATTAATATAACACATTAAGAAATTAAATCTACGTATTCGATACAATTTTGTAGCTGTAATATGAAAAATGCATTAATGAAAACAATAAAGATACATAGCTCCCACATCAATAAGGCAAGTTGATTGATGTCGTTGATAGTGATGGATGGAAAATGTTTTCTTTTGGGAAATGTTATAGACGAATGGATACAAACATTGTCACATTAATCTAACTTCTGCTTTAGCATATAGATATTATGTAGCAATAGTTTTTAAAACATAATATTAAGAAAATAAAAACAAGTCTTGAAATATAAGTCGAAAAAGTATACAGTGACATAGAAAACTCTGGCTTACACTTGTACAAAATATTTTCAAGACAAATTATCTAGTGTAAATGTTGACTTGAGTTATTGGTAGACAATATGGCAGTATGGAGACTATTAATATATTTAGTCTTTATGTTATTGTACAAAGTTTAAAGGTGTATATATTAACGTACTGACATTAAATAATGCATTATTTTGTAAAGGAAGTTCTGTGTATGTGCATGTTATTGAACTAGGAATAATATTGGAACACATAATACTTATAAAAATATCAACGTCTCATTTGTTAAATAATTACTACAACTATTAAAATTATATATACATATCGTTTTCTTGGGTTCATTCATTTTGAAGAAGTCGAACACACAAAATGTCTGACTAACTGAATGTGCTGAATTACAGTTTTTTACTCAGGTATAAATAGAATTTGAGGCTGTTCTTAAAATGATTTAAATCAGTCACATACGCACGATTTCAGAATTTTACCAATGTGATTTCCATCACGTCCAATAAATAATTTTATTGCGTTTCTCTGAGATTACTATGTATTTTGTTTCCAAATCAGAATCATCAAAAAGTAAAAGGAATCTCCCTAAAATCACAATATATTTTCTTAATTGATGATGTATTGTTATACTAACAGACTGAATGATCAGAAGGGGAAGGTATTTAATTATCGGTGCTTTTTTTATGAGCGGAGACTATGAAACAAAGAATGGCACCGGTAATAGCACGAGTAGCTAATTTTAGGTTAGGAGTACGTGGAATGTGAGATTTAATTATACGTGGCTTAGTACCAGCATAATTATTTCACCAGTTTTCGAAAATTAACTATTTAGAGACAAGTTAATGGATAACACTGGGCAGTTACATGTGACCTTATATACAATGAGAATAATTCTTGGAATGCAACTTGAGATCTTCTGTCCGCATAATCACATATGGTTGCCAAATTTGGTTGTAGCGTTTATAGTTTTATAAAGGACGAATACATACATATACATGTATATATATATATATATATATATATATATATATATATATATATATAATGCACTGTTCCGTGATACAAAATTCAACGAGACATGTATTCCATCAGGTAGGAGATAAAATTATTTATTTAAGGGACATAATAGTTGTATATAAGCGTTATCGGCATTTTCATATATTGAGAAATACTCAGACTTCTTCAGGCGCAAACCACATATTATAAACAATGAAAAAAGAAAATGGATTAGTAGAAGAAACACGAAAAAACCTGAGAAGGCAGGTTGTAAAAAACGCAGAAAGCTTTTGACAAGTGACGTGGGAAATTCTCCCACTTAAGCCAACATCCCACTCAACATAAAAACACACATTAATGCACACACACCTCCACGCACGCACGCACTCAAGCACACACACACACGGATATACGCACATTTTTATAAATTTACTGAAGCCACGTCTAACATGTATAGTTTACTGTGTATAGAGTCTTCTATCAATATTTAAAGATACGCAACAAATCATTTCTCACTCTTAAACATATCTCTATAAACTTTATATAGATTTCGGCAAGTTACGAAGTTTTGTAAACTAAACATGTCCATATAAGCAATATTATAGATAGTACAAAAAATAAGTAATGGATGTGTGCATATTTCGTTGTTATCTCCCTCTCATCAGCACCTCATCTTCACATCAATTAATCACGTAAACTTTACTGTTACCTATATTGAATTACTGGCAAGTCTACACTATTTCGTTCTGAAGCCATAATATACTACCAAGTGTATTACAGGTTTTCTACTCAATATATTGACTTACCGTGTGCAAACAGTACCACATTTTTGCGTTTGTAGCTCTATAGTATTTAGAGCCAATACTAAATTTTTGACGTATCATAAAGAAATAGGTCTATGTAAACGAGCGGTCAAAGGTAGAAAAAACAGGTAATTAGTGTATATTCACATTTCAAGGCTTATTGATGATTCATCAGCTCCACATCCAACTCATCGGCTATCTGCGAAAGCATTGCTTAGTTGGATGTATATCCATAAACGCACATTATCTAGTTTGTCTCCGATCGCATGGTTTACAGAGACTTATTTGTTTACGAAATGTTGTGTCGGGCCGTGCTGCCTCTAAATTCTATAGAAAATCAATAGAGTTAACATTAAGAATAAAAATATAGCGATGCAAATACATGGTAAGACAATACTGAAGTGTAAAATTGAAATAAACTTGATAATATACTGTGGTTGCAATACGAAATGTTTTGGCTTTGGCAGCAATTAAGTTTATTTCTCGTTTTTAACTGTAAATGTTTCCAACTTTTGCTAATAAACATTACGAATGTAATAAATTTAAAATATGCATGTTGCTAAACCCTTCCAGCTACAGTTTTGCATCTCGGGAAGGTCACTTTACTGATGTATATTGTAAAAAGTACACATATACAGAATACTTCAAACCTAGGAGAAAGACAACGACAGTTATCGATACCTTGTACTTGTTTTGTGCTTCTCAGTTTCTTATACTACATCCAACTACGAAAAACGAATCTGCCACACCCAGCCAGAAATATTTACCAAAAAGAGTGAAATTTATTTGTTAACGTTAAAAAGTGCTGCAAAAGTAGAATAAAATTCAAATTTTGTATTACAAACAGGTCAATAAGGCAAGCATTACTAGTATCACATAATGCATATGAGTAGTTAATCGTTTTTGGCTTCGGTATTTCGTCTAAGAGAGATCCCCATTAAGACGCATAATGTTAAAAGCAGAACCATGGACGTTAACAAGAACGACATGTATCGAGAGGTTACAGTTACAAGGGTTTAACAAAACACATATATCCAATATATACTGTTGGTAATGTTTACATAGTGAGACTCTTCTAATTATAATTTCGATTGTCTTCAATAAGTAAAACATTTACCAATACTCGTCATTTCATCATTACTGTATGATAAAATACATTTAGTATTTTGGAGATTTTAAAGCTAGTATATTTGAGGAATACATATTCTTAACGTACAAAGTATTCGTTACCGAAACAGCAAATATTTTGTCGTGAAAAATATTTTATCAAATCGAAAGCGTATAATTAGAACGGAGCAATCGTTCAAGTGAGAAATATTTCAAAACAATCAGTATCGCGAATATATTAAGAACGTGGTATTCGCAGGATAGTAAATATTTTGGATTGAATCAAAATCAGACGAGATTGTATTTATTCTGAATTCATTTTTGTGAATGCGAGCATGAACCTGGGTGCTGCTTTTAATCAGTCTCCATATATATAAGTGGAACATGTTGAAGGTATGATGATAAGAGCAAGAGTAAATAGTGTTACATACTTATATAAAGGGAATGTTACGTAAAGATATACAGGAAATTAGTATATACTTATATGAAGAAATTCGTTTATATAATGTAATTAGGGTTCATTGAAAATGAATTGTAGACACCTCAATTTTAACTTCATTTTGAACACACCGGCCAGAAACATTACACAGATATTTACTTGGAAGAGATTTGGGCTGAGAACCCAAACGTATATCCTAAATTATCTTCCTTACCCAACAAAACAATCAGGCAATCCTTACCTATTTTTGTTATATAATGTTTTACAATATATCACGATTATAATTTATATATATATATATATTTATATATATATATATACATATATATAGAAAAAATAAAACATTAGTTTAGCAACCTGAATGACATCACGTCAGTTACATAAAAGCGAGATTATGTAAGGAATTTATAAATTTTTTCCAACGTGAGAAAATAGAAAAAATACAATGTGATAAAAGCGACAAAATATTACACACATATTTTCCTACATAGAAACACGCAGAAAAAAATACACATATACGCACATACACATACACATACACACATACACCCACATATATACACACATGTATACGTTTACCACGATTATTTTGTAAGCTTATTTCAATACGAATATGAAAAAATGTCTTATTATAATTACATTAACTTGTAGAATCAATATTTGTCGCAACATAATTATCTGAATATTAAGTGTCAATTATTGATTCTAAATTGTGTAAAATATTATGGACAGCTGTAGTAGATTTCCAAACATTGCCTTTTTCTATCATAAGATGTCTGCTATTATTTTAAATGTCGCGAAAATTGAGATGTATTATATTAATATTCTGCGTAAAAATGTCCCACATGAAACGTATTTTAAATAATGAGTTGTCTAAACAAGTCAAAAGATTCATCCTGTCTCTCGTGCTTTCCTCATATAAACAGAATACTTTGGAATCTGCACTGAAGTATTTTTCTTAGAATCACAAACGTTTGTTTTTTCCTTATATATTATTGCAGAGTTAATGATTTATATAGAGAATGATATATGGAGGATCATTTGTGAAAATTTGTGTATGATTTAACACGAGAGGGAAAAAAACATATGAGTTCTAATAAAAAGACGCGCTCTTCAGTGGAATGTAAATATGCATGAATTACGTCCTACAAATCATATGTTTCTTTTTAGAGAAGAGGCTTCCACTTCGAGGTATAAATGCAGCGGAAAAATAAAATCATGAAAATTTTGAAAAGTATATAGCAAGTATGTTGGAATACTGTTTAATATTCCACATTTGTTGATCACATCACTTAATCAGTGTTTATAAAACAGTTATGAAGCTGATATCGATCGATTAAACAATTCTAGTATAAAGTATTTCTAAATCGTCGTATTGTAAATGTATTTAAATGTTTATATCTATTTTATTCTGGCCTTTCAAAAATGTTTTATTTCATTTTTTAGACGTATTGTTGATAAAAGCTATCAAACATTTATTGATGAATAGCTGTGAAAATTAATTTGCTTTATCGCCTTTCGGTCTTATAGGTTAGATCAAAGAAATATAAGGAATTATTATCGATATGTTTAACCAAGCGGTTGTAATAGTTGTTATATCTGTCACCAGAGGGCTCTAAGCAATATTTTAGTGAATACAAATTTGAATGTTACATTTTTTATGTGAATTTCCACAAAGTGACACAATATTTTTCAATTCGTATAAAATGCACGAAGATACTGAATAAGTGATACATAATATACTACTTTTATTAAAACGTATTTTGGATCAATAGCATAATTTCTTCGGGGCTTTCAAACATTATAGGAATGAGAGCTATTAACCACAGATGCTACAGGTGCCAGTTTCTTTTAGCGACTGCACAATACTAATGATGCCATGAAAAATTAGCCCAAACAGGAAAAACAGAATTTTAGATTAAACATGGTAAAATATTTGAGAGAATCCGTTTAATGACAACAACGTTTCCTTGCCGCAGGAACATTTCCGGTGCACATACATACAGACAACTTATTAAATTTGATATCGATATGTATTACGAAAAATACCTTCGGATTTCCTATTCAAATAGAGACAACTGGATAAAATAAAGATATTCGCTCAGTGAAAATTATTATGGCACCATTTCTTTCCGTTTGATACTGAGAATTTAGCAAAACTGAGACCGAAAATACTAGACATACATTCGCTTTTATAGTTTCGTCTAATTCTGTTTAGATAAAGAAATAAATGGTTGGACATAAAAATAAAAACTGGCAAATATGTGTCAAACCGCCATTTCTGCAATGCAGTATGGACGGGTGTCACAAGAAAGTCTGCCAAAATGTGCCATATTATCAGTCAGTGATCTGGAAAATGGATCGGGAATTGTTAATGGCATTCCATAGTAGTAAAGGCAAATGGGATTTGAATGATTGGACATTTAAATTAAACTAAAAGACTAAACGATTATTTTTGGCAAGAACAGCCATAATACTAAATATAACACTAAACAACAACAACGGCATCAATAACGACGACCAACGAGGATGATGATGATAATGATGATGATGCTGATAATGATGATACTACTACTACTACTACTACTACTACTACTACTACCACTACTACTACTACTACTACTACTACTACTACTACTACTACTAATAATAATAATAATAATGCCCTGATGCAGTACGAGGTAGTGGCTTTCATGGCTTATTATCTCTACTGATTGGAAGTGTTATCATGTACATTGTTTTTTTCTTGGTATAAAAGATGGCCCACGGCAAATATTCTGCTCAATACCACAGATTTGCTTGTCAGTTGTTTGACCTTAACCAGTTGATCATGTCCTTTAGTGGCTGAAGATGTGTGCATCTCTGATCACGAGCAGAAGTAGTTGTGGGGCATTATGGCCCTGTGTTGAGAGGGATTCTTTGGGGTTTAAATAATTCACCTCTGGAAACATGGGTGTTTCGTTCAACATCCTTAAACAATCCTTATTCAGGGACCTTTTGAGTGGGATGGGTTACTCGACCACAAGAAAATTCTAACTGGGCCCCAACTGCAAGGTCATGTGCTGTTTATCTTGATATGAGATCACCATGTCGCGCACACATGGTTGTGATACTTGTGCCTAATGTACCCTTATCAGACGGGTAGTCATGATGGGTATACTGGGCTTCGTATATTTACCCTAGTTACTCACTCAATAATAATAATGAAATAAAAATTGGCAAAATGTGGAACCTCATTAATAAAACAATACGTGTTCTCATAGGTGCCTTAGGAATGATATCAAAAGGTGCTGATTCATACCTAGCCCAGATATGGCACAAATTCAACGTAAAATACTGTCTATATAATCTCAAATTTTAAAACAATCTCATAATTTTCTTATGTTTTCTTAAACATTTCATAGAACGATACTACGTGCAAAGCCAAATATATGATACCTTAGGTATACTACCCAATTAAACATCTGTCTTGTTTGTTCAGGTCTCTGGGTGAGACTTGAAGTCAACGTGTACAAGTATGTAGATGATATGACAGGTCTCTCACTTAATAATAATAATAACAATAATAATAATAATATAATAATAATAATAATATAATAATAATAATAATAATAAGAAGAAGAAGAAGAAGAAGAAGAACAACAACAACAACAACAATATTAATACCTTCTACTTTAGGCATGACATTTTTGGAGGTGGGGAGGGTGTTAGTTGCGAGCATTGACAGCATTACTTAGACTGGCACTTTATTTTGATGAGACCTGAAAAGCAAGAAAAGAAAAGTTAACAGCAGCAGAATTGAATTCCAGCTAGAATGAAAATTCCGAACAAATACCGTAAATACTTTTAAATTGCGGAAGAAACAAGTTGCAGAATTTATACATGCCCCATGCTTCGGGATTCTGAATGGTGTCTTCAAAGGAGACGATTTAAAATTGCATTTTGCCATTGTAGTATTAATGAGACGTAACGTGTAATTCCATCTAGGTGCCGCTATTTGGGAAATCCTTCTCAAACAATATTACCTTACGCATTGGCTCTTTTGGGTGATTTCATAAAAAAGGAACCGTGCGCAGTTCATTTATGGCAGCAAATAAAATACCTGCATTCTTTATAGCAAAGCATTCATGTGACAGGACTACCTGGTGAACATGAACGCAGCAATGGATAAAAGACCCAGGTTTATGTTTTCTCCTTACATTTGAATGCAACCCATTTCATTGCACTAATACTGTAACGACGCAATCACAGGCTTGTGTAATTAATTTATTTTCACACTTCCACATAGCATTGCATTTAAATGTCTGGGTAAGGCTATTGCTAAATGGTGTGCAGTAATGTTTTTAAAACCGATGTCCTTTTTCAGCAACTCAATGTTTTGTAACATAAAAAGGCAGTCAACAGTTGTGGATTGTTCGATAGTTCGGACATTTCATCTACAAGAATTCCAACATATTTATTCTGCTTTAATTCTCTGCACATCATTTAAGATTACCTTTGAAATCGCTTCCGTTCACTCATCATTCCGTATCTCATTTGTTTGCTATTTATGAATCATGTTTACTGACTAAATGTAGACGCTCTTTCGAATTTCCGTGTAACCGAAAGCTTCAGATTCCAAATATAACTGACACAAATATGGCAAACGAACTAAATTTATATAAGCGTAAATCAACTGCCACATAACAGTCCTATGTTGTTAAAAGTCTTCATCATTCTGTTGTCTTTTTTTATGCGCCAGTCCATGTTTGGAGACTGATAAGGGATTTTGTCAGGGATAATGCATTTGATTTATTATGGCCAACTGTAGGTTATTTAAATCACCAGAACCATTGACATTCGAATCAATTTTCTACTTTTTGAGCTCAATAAGAATCATGGTCAGCGGTGTAAGAGGATACCCAGTTGACTCATTTTACGTCCGTGTAAATTAGTATGAATATACCCAATACATTTTTCTTGGAAAGATATAAATTAGGTAATCTATGCGTCGTCTGCAATAATTATACATTATTATTTCTTTTTAAATGTGCATTTGGAAAGATTGCTTTTCAAGCCCTTCAATAACACGCATATCAATCATTTGAACACATGTATCAAATATTCAAAAGGTACTCAATAAATTAATAAATGTGGTATATCTTTTATTTTGGAACAAGCACACGTGTATTTGTGTGTCCTGCCTATGCATTGAAAGGAGTTTACTAAACCTTAGTGTTGTGTCGACGCCCCTAGACGATGAAGTAGGCTACCCGAATACGTAGATATAGAAGGAGAAGTCTAGACGTCGAGGAGTTGAGTTGAGTAGGGGTCATCCGAACGTGCTATATGACACTTAGTTTTCCTACGTGGATTAATTGGCCAACCATAGGAAGGAAAGGTTATATAAAAGTTTTTTTTTCATGTTCACGTTAAATGAAAAATAAATAAATAGAAAAAAAGAGATCTGTATCTTTACATTTGAACTTGTTTTACCCGATCTGCAAAGGTTTTGAGTATTGGTAGCTGCTAAATTTGATGAGACTGGAAGAGGTTTTGGTGAGAGTTTAAATATCCATAATTCTTAGTGAGTTTGCATGGGTTAAACCTAAAGTGAGTCGACATCTCTTGTGAACATTTTACTATGCTTTCAGGGTGAATCCGCGAATTAACACGTCAAACAGAAACAAATAGGCGCACGGTGGCTGTGTGGTAAGAAGCTTGCTTCCCACCCACGTGGTTCCACTTTCAGTCCTACTGTGTGACAACTTGGGATAGTGTGTTCTATTATAGCCTCGGGCCGACCAAAGCATTATGAGTGGATTTGGTAGACGGAAATCGAAAGAAGCCTGCCATATACATGTATGTATATCTGGTGTGTCAATGTTCGTCTCCCCCGCAATCGTTTGGCAACTGATTTTGGTGTGTTTACGTCACCGTAACTTAACGGTTCAGCAAAAGACGCCGATAGAAGTACTAGGATTACAATGAGTAAGTCCTGGAGTCGCTTTGTTCGACTAAAGGTGGTGCTCCAGGCATGGCCGCAGTCAAATGACTGAAATAAGTAAAATGATTATAGAATAAAAACAAATACTGTGAAGAAAACAGCGAGTGAGAGAGGGCAGAGAGATGAAACGTTCATTTCAGAAATTGCCTGCCTTCTGACGCTATTAACCAGATTGTGAACTGACGTCAGACTGGATAAATTCGAGCTGAAACAATACCGTTGTTGTACTTAAGATGAAAGAAGATTGTCGATATATAGCTCGTGGAATTAGTTTCCATAATTTTGCTCCCAACTAATTAACTAATTCAATCTTCATTGATTTTGACAACTTTTCTATATCCTTAATAAATGACATTTTGTACATATGTGTACTTACATCTATACTCACGTAAATCGATTCATATATATATATATAATATATATATATATATATATATATATATATATATATATATATATCATTACCCACTACACACCTTTTTCCTCTCCTTGTTTTTTCTGTGTACTTTCCTGAAAAGAGCGTAGGCTCGAAACGTAAAATCCTTTTCTCTATTCCTGAGTGCTATACTAATACACCTGTTTGTTTTGTACACCACCTGTCTTCGTCTTTTTTTTTCGTAAACTATCCCTATCCCTATATATATATATATATATATATATATAATATATATATATATATATATATATATATATATATATATATATATATATGCGTGCGTGCATGAATTTGTGTGTGCGTGTTTGTACATACGGCTGTGTAACAACAGCAAGAAAACGAAGTGCATCAGAAAATATTTGAAACCTAAGAAATGCAAAAAAGAAAAAAAAACAATAGCTTCTCTCATGCTTATGATAATTTGATTCGAATGCGGCATTCATGCATCTATTATGGACAGAATCTTACGTCAGCTAAGATTTGTCTTAGATTAAATTGTGTTTCTTTCTTTCTTTTTCTGACATCCTTTCAGGTCTGTTTTCGGAGAATGAGAAACCGGGTTCAGCCTATGTGATTTGGCTTTTTTCGCGTTTTTCTGTGAAAAATCAGTCAAGGACGATTCTCAATGTGCATGTCTTTTAAGATGTACCTTCTATTTTTTTAATTGATGGTTACCTTCTATGATCTCATATAGTGACGGTCTTAGCTCCCATATTCACAATAAGGAATTTTTGCTTATTTACATTGTTATAACACTTGTTGATTAATATCATATCTCACCACTCATGCTTGGTTTTGACTAGATCACTAAATCAGTTTCTGCATTTATCTCTGCTTGATAGTGATGCAAAACAGAACGCTTCCAGCTTCCTCTCGAGAGGTTTCTGCATGTTAATCTGATTAAGTTGACTGACTGCACATGTCACAATATTTTGTAAACTAAGACCACAATGAAAATCTCAGAAAAACGCGTAAGGAAAATTCTATGTAAGTCCATGATGATTCACAGCAAATTGTCCTAGTGTAACGTGAAGCATATTTGAAATTATGTCATGATAACACAGGCAATTTTAAGTCTTAATAATGGTTTCCATGTCATATACTCAACGATGTTTAATTGAATAACACATCGCAAACACTGTCTATAAAATGTTTCGCTGTACCAATTCTATTCTGGTTGCAAAATGGCAATCAGGTTGGTGGCCAAATTCTTCATAGCATGATCAATCAGATCTTCCGCAATCTAAAATCCAAGTTAGGGAATAAAAGTATTACCATTAGGTGCACACTTTTAAAAAATGCACATTTCTGCCACTTAGACCGTTGTCCATGTTATTTTGAGAGTTGAGAGCGATGAATTTTATACGGTCGTTCCTGATCTATTAATGATTAGTGTATTAGATCATGTGGAGGCACGTTGCTTGGTGGTTAGGGTATAGGCATCGTGATCGTAAGATTGTGGTTTCAATTCCTGGACCGGGCGACGCGTTGTTTTCTTGAGCAAAACACTTAATTTCACTTTGCTCCAGTCAACTCAGCTGGCAAAAATGAGTAACGCTGCGATGGACTGGCGTCCCGTCAAGCTGGGGAACACATACGCCATTGAAACCGGGAAACTGGGCCCATGAGCCTGGCTATGCTTTAAAAGGGCGCAGTAATTTGTATGGAGGCGCAATGGCCCAGTAGTTAGGGCAGCGGACTCAAGGTCGGAGGATCGCGGTTTCGATTCCCAGACCGGGCGTTGCGTGTGTTTATTGAGCGAAAACTCCAAAAAGCCCCACGAGGCTCTGGCAGTGGGTGGTAGTGACCCCTGTTATACTCTTTCTCCACAACTTTCTCTCACGATCTCTTCCTGTTTCTCGAGTAAGGGTGCAATGGACTCGCGTCTCGTCCAGCTGGGGGGAACACCTACGCCAAAGAAACCGGGAAACCGGTCCCATGAGCCTGGCTTGGCTTGAAAAGGGTGAAAAAGGAAAAACAGTATTTGATCATAGTGGCTGAGGTCAACAAGAATTTATCTATATTTCAATGCTAACACACATCTATATGAATTTGTACTGCCCAGTATTAATTAAAGGCTTTAAGGGGAATAAAAAGACAAAAGGTGTATATTATTGTACTTTATTTGTAAGGTCATCTAAATAGTTCTACACGCTTTCAAGTTTACTTATCACGTCGTAAATATTTCACAATGGAGAGATATGATTCTGGAAATGTTTCTTGACTGAAATCTCCTATGTAGAAATAGGCAATTTGTAGCCTTCTCATCTGTAATAAAAACAAAACAAAAGCGTGTTTGTCGCATCTTACTAAATCAACTTACCGCTCTTTTCCAGAACTGTGCCATTTATTGTTATTGTTGCTTTCCTTCCGACTTTGCAGCTGTGGTCTCCTTAGATTGCTCTTCTTTCATTTTGTGTGATTACTTTGTTTTCATGCTTAATGTGAAAAATTTTCCTGATGCAGCTATATTCTGTTTTGGTTGTAGAATTTGCTGTGTTTTTAGGAATTATAATTATCGGTTGAACGGACACATTTATCGGCCCACGTTCCATAGAATCTGATTTAATGTTGTGAAATACGTAATGTGTGATCAGGTGGCGTGAGTCGCTTGTTCCCATTCTTTTTAACTACATTACTTTGACCACCCACCATTCGGAATTATTTTGGTTGACTTTGCGTTTTATGTAGAAGTACACGTACAGCTTTATCTGCTTTCCTATCGCTTAATTTTCTGTTATCGCTACTAAAGGAAATATCTTTCTGAGAATCCTTCTATGTATGCTATTTCTGTTGCTGTTGTGCCTGATGCCGAAATCACTTCTGTTATAGTCATTGCAGCGGTCAGCTTACTGTCCGCAGTGGTTGAGCAGGTGCTCAGTTTTCCTAATAAATATTTAGAAGCAAAAAAAGTTTTGTGTAGCTAACTTTACACATTTACTGTAACCATAGATTCCTACTTTCTACTACAAATACTGTCGTTTTTAAAAGCATATACTTATAAAATTGTAGACATATGTATCTAATGGGTTTAAAGTGAATCAGACAATTGAAATTCCAGCGATATTTCTGTTTTCTTTTCTAAGGGAGTTTCATTTTAATCGTATCGCCTCCCCATGTTCCTCCACAATTGTATATACCTTTGCAATGGAACACTGCATTGTGAACTCTTTTCCAGTTTTATGGCAGGTGCATGATACATAATTGGTTTGAACAATACTTATTGGCACTAATCTCACCTCTATAATTCATGTGCAGCTGTCCTTAGCTGGGATCTTCATGCATAGACTATTTTCCATAGCGTCTCTGGTAAACACTTCTCAATTTTTGTTGCTTGTGTCTTATTTTTTATTGACCTCACTTTATTCATTTTCAAAAGATCTTACTCTTTATTTGAATTCTCTCCTTGTGTGAAACTTTGTGGTTATAATATAACGCCATTACAGATTCCTATGTACAAATATTAATCTCCACAGATTGTCTGATTTCAAAAAATACGTTTTCATTTGTTTTCATCGTTATTGGTTTTGTTGCCGCTACTCAGCTGCTGTTGGTTGCTATGTGTCGTGCTATTTTTCTTTTCTCATATTTATTGATGTAGTGGAAACTTCGGGATGATTTCGCCGAGGCATCGCTGTTGATGATGCATTGTTAAAAAATTAGATGTATCTCAAAAGAATACACATCTACCACACATATGTCACGTAATACCGAACCTGCCATTTCAGTGCTATACGTGTCTATGCATAAGGTAGAAGTGCACACATACACATTTCAATGCTGGTCATTTCTATTATCTCTTAACACTTTACTCTATATGCTCATATTGTTTTTTTTTACGAAGAATGTTTATCCGAAGTTACTCGAACGGTAATAACTGTCCTCTATATAGTTAGAACTGTCACTGATCAGAACTGTATACAGATGACTGATCAAAACTGTATACATTTAAAAACTATGACAACAGTCGGAATCAGCAAATGTAAATGTTTTCGAAAAACGAAATACAGAAAACTTCTCGATAGCAACGTTTCACCTTGGATTCTACAAGTCATGTTAATAAAATCATAATAATAATAACAGTAATAGAGTTTTACTCAGTGGTATAACCTTATAGAAATAGTAAAGATATCTACTTCAGACACGCCATAAGATATTTAATAAATTATGGCTTCATGAGATTGTATAGCACACGTCTCGAGAGAATTAAGAAGGTTGAATAGTGTAATTTCTCTGACATAAAGCTAATCTGAAAATAAAGAACGCGAGCCCACTTTAACATATGAAAATGTTACGACTTATCATCTGTTAACTCACTTTGCTAACGGGTTTTCTTGCAAACACTGTTCGTAAACGTGACAATAACAAACATGTTTCGCCTCATAATCTCCATTTTCGAATGTGTGGTATTTTCTTTCTCACTATATTTTCACTTTATGAAACATTAATGAGAAAAAACGAATTAAGTATAGCGAAACTTGAAATGCTAAAATTAAGCTAAACATACAATCTATTTAGATTTGTAATGTTTGCAATACAAATCACAATTGAAAATATTCCACAAATATGTGGCTGGGTGCCTCATCAGCTGTCACAAAAAATATTCCATATTCTTCTCTGATGTCTGCTGTTTTACTATGCAATGACACTTTTGAGCAAAACATTGCGTTTGTCATTGACATATAGTTCTTGGGAAATAAATTCTTATACAATTAATATGTGCATGGAATTTGGGACCAGACTGTTAACATGCATGCATCTCTATTTATATAATGTATCAAGTAGCGATGGTATAAACAATCAACTTCAGTTAGCTTTTGCAGTGGAGAGATTAATATTGCTACCAAGATGCGTTTTTGCGACCACACTTCTGGTGGTGCCGATTAGAAAAGAGGAGAATCGGATCAGAAACGTAATGTCAGCTGGTTCCTCCATAGTAAGGTCTACGAGGTCTAAGCTTATTCAAACTACTGAGTTAGGTCTTCCATCGGTCAAAATTCTCATAGAACATATATGATTATTTAATCCTTTAAATTTCTTGAGATAATATTTAATTCTCTCTCTCATTACTCTCTCTCTAAATACATAAATACACACACATATATATATATATAATATATATATATATATATATATATAATATATATATATATATATATATATATATATATATATACATATATACACACACATATACGTATACAAACACACACACACACACATATATGTATATATATATACAATGATAAAGGGTAACATTAATTAATTATTTAATAATTAATAATTTTACAAAGTAGTTCGGCATGTTAAAAGAACGATTATCGGTAAACTTATACAAAAATTCTATAATTATGAGTATAATTATAATTAGGGTTCAGCATAAGTTGCTTCACACATACTGAAATTTAGAAATACCAGTTAAAACTACTGAGTATTGCTGTCTGAAAGATATCTCATAGTAGTAGAATAGTAGTTTTTAACTGCTATTTATAAATTTCGTTATGTTGTGAAGCACAGTTTGCGAAACCTTAATAATCATTATACTCATATGTGTATATATATATATATATATATATATATATATATACAAAGTTAATCCAAACCTGAAAACACAATGAGAAAACACAACAACGCGAGGACGTGGAACAAATATAGTATTATTGGACGCTCAGGAAAGAAGGAGGGTTCAACGTTTCGAGTGGAGCTCGTCGTTGGAAACATAGAAAAAGGAAAGATCCAGAGAAGGGAAGACAGTGGGGAAAAATGCCAACGGTACACACGAAGTCACTTTATATATATATATTTATACACACACACACATACATACCGTATCAACTTTTGCACGGCGTATGCATATTTAAATATCTGATTCAATCTATAATACAACTATGTTCGAGCATTGGATTGGAGACACTCATATTAACCATGTTGAAGAGTTACCTATTTTATCCTGTCAAATAGTAAGAAATGTGCTAGTTGAATTATTCTCTCTGTGAGATTAATACTTGTTTCACTGAAGCAATAAATATTTGGACAAAGCTTGAAATACCATCACGATTTTGCGAATAGTCTATGCACTGAATGTCAGTATATATTAGTATATATTAAATTATTTAAAAGGTAATAAATATATCTTAGAGTACATTGAATCTATAGATTATTTCGACACTCTATTTCTACTTAAAATCTATTAGTTGTCAATGAGAATGTTGCGAAATTTTAATACTGTCACTCGGGGATAATAATAATGCGATTAACATACATAGAAAATATGAACTTTTATTAATGATTGCCGGAAAATAATGTATAAAAGTGAATCATCATTTTATATGCCAACAAACAATACATATATACATTGTTTAGTTTACATTTAAGAGATGAAGTTTGCCCTTAGAGTTCTAGGTACAGACAGTAACATAAACTCAATCATCCCTTAAGACATGTTTCAATAGATAATGTTGCCTGACTACACCTACGTGTAAAAAGAGGCTTTATGAAGAATAGATTATCTTTGGATTTTCAGCAGGCCAACCTGAAAGGTGTGCATCTATGAAAAGATTCGATCAAGCTATGATCAACTGTATTTTGTGGGCAGCATATAAGATTACATTATATGTTGTCATTTTTTATGTAAGGGAGTTGGGTGAGATTTGAAGGAGACGTGTTTGTAGTTAACGAACACTAAAATATTCATCTAAGCCGAAATCAATTATAGATTTGCCGGTTGCATTTTAGTTGTGTGTTTTATTATTTCCCTCAAAAGATGCGAGATCATTTATAACTTCTATATACTTTCAGTTATCTAATTCTGAAATTCGCAATGGTTTCCACTAACCTATGGCATCACAAACATGATGTTGGAGATAAGTACTCAGAAAGAATGCTATAATGCAGGAACACAGATAAATGAACTTCTCTCTTCACGATATATTCAGTGTTAGTCGTTTAGCAAGCCCTGCGTAAATGAGAATGCAAGTAGGTATTCGAATATGGATGCATGTATACTATAGTGTTTGGAATTCAAATACGATAGGATTCCACTTTCCTATTCATCCTTTCTGGGTTTAAAATACAAGTAATCAATTGTACATTGGATCGATGTTGTAGACTTAACACTCCCTCTAAATTGCTGGCCTTCTGCCAAACTTGGAATCCGATATTACTTACAGAAGTGTAATATGGAGAAAGCAACATCATACCATGAATACAAACAAAAAAGAAAGAGTATTTATTACAACATGAATATATACCACTTTTCCAATAGGAAGTATGGTTTCCTTTTCAAAAGAACATAGATTGCTGAGGTGAGCATTTTTAAATTGCGGTCTCGGTTTAGTATAGTTTATGAGTCCGTTAAATCACATGACATTTTCAAGTTAAAGTACATGACAATTTCAAGTTACACATCAGGACGGTAGAATAAGAAAATTCAGAGGAGCAGCTTCGCATGTTATTAGCATTATATTCATATCTAGAGTACACCGCCTAACATCCAATCAGATTTTGTACCGGGAGAGCAATGGACGTCTGAGTTGATTGGAAGTTGATTGGAAGTTGATTGGAAGTTGATTAGAAGCATTTAAATACTGATAATTGTTCTTCGTGACTCAGACAACGTAATCTAGCTCGCCTTCAAAATTTACTGCAATAATACTTAAGGCAAATACAATGCATTTTATTATTTTACCTTTGAATGAGAGTTTTTTATGTGATAGCTTCTGAGGTGAAATCTCACATTCCTATAGCAATATAGATTTCTCCACAGTCAGAAGTTTATTTCAGAGTAAAAATTTGTATATAATGGTGACTAATTACGTTAAGTATCTATAAAAAATCTTTATTAGTAAAATATATTCATCTTATTGAGAGTTGTTTCTCAAATGCTGATATATTTTTTATTAGAAAGTACATGAATCATGAGTTATGTACGCAGTGTGTCTGAATATAATATTCCCATATTTCCAAAGCTCTCTGGAATTTAAATCCGTACACGCAGTCTATGCTTAGAAGTAACGTGTGATTATGTTTGGTTTAAAGGGAGTATTTTTACGGATAATTTGATTGGATACTTAGTGACTGATTACCACGAAGTGGACCTTAAATCTAGTACAGCTAATGTCAAAATAACTGTAAGTGGTTTATTGATTATGAAATAAATATAAGCACATCTGCCTATTATTTAGAATGTTGACTAACATTAGTGCAAAATATTATTGGAAGAAAATAGCTCAACTCACCAGTCATATATGAAGAAAGCTATTTGTAAAAGACAACTTAAAATATAGAAATCGATTTATCCAATGTATGCGAAACTATAAATGATTGTGTGTTTACAACTGCATAGAATGTGTTATATATGGCATTTAAGTATTAGAAAATTTTGCTTCAAGAATTACATCGCGT
>NC_043005.1:69041448-69121448 GCF_006345805.1 Octopus sinensis
TTGCCCTTAAATTTTGTTATAGCCAATTACATAAATACATTCAATTTGTATCCACTTCGATTTAATACGCTGTACTAGAATTTAACGATTTGTTGCAACTTAAGTTCGTAATTACCTCGGAATAATTCTTTGATATTTATAGATAAGTACTTGATATTTTTCGTATCAATCTTAGGATATACAGAAAATATACTGCAGTTCATTCCTAGATGGAACTATTCAAGTAAGCTTTCATGACGCCTATTTTTCTAAAATGTAATTATTATTGAAATTTCAAAGTACATGTAAAAACAAAAGGTAGATGTGTAAGTTTCTCTATCAAATAGATATATGGTTTGTTTTGTTACTCAGATAACGATACTCCTCATTTTCAGCCGACAGCAATGATGGAGCGGCATTTCACAAAACAACACTAATAGATTATTCAAACATTTATAGATATTTTGCGTTTCCTGTTTCTTTCGTTCTTCTAAATTGTTTTTCTTTTATCTCCTCAGTTTACATGAATTTATATATTCTACTGTGTCCCATTAAATTACTTTATATTTTACGACTGTGCAACTTTCATTGTGCATTGAATTATTAAGTTTCCAGGAATAATGAGATATATCCTTAACGCCCTTGCTGGTAAATTAATTACATAGATTTTTCTCAATTCACAGTGCCTCGTCATTAGTTGCAGGGATAACAGCATACAACAGTGAGAACTAGACGGAAGCAGAAAATAGCAGGCAGTGAAGCGGCTGAAAGAATAAGTTATTTCTTGGATTCACAATTCAATGGGGAATTAGAAACACTGTTCAATAGGACCCACAGAGGAAGAAAAAAAAGAGAGAGAGATATCAGTAGAAGCTGGTGTTGAAGGACATGCACGTTTCAGTGGAGGGAGAGCAATTAAGTCGAATAGTCTGATGTGGAAAGGAAATGCAGGGATGAAGTGTGAGTAGAGTATAGTGCACAATGTTATCTGGTTTGGAATCTGGAAATGGAAAGTCAATTATTGATATATGGTACCCATGATGCCCTACTCATATCATCCAACCTATATACATAGCATTTAATGGAAACCCTAGTATGGTTCCCTCTGTACTAATATTGCTACCTGAAGTCAGATCATAGGCAGGTGATTCAAAGTACTGAATTAGGAAATTATTGCTGGAGAGTTCAGATGCTGAAGAAAATTCATTGTTAAGAAGAAAAGCAAAAATAATTAAGAAAGAACAGTATTGTGTGTTTAATACAAACAGCAAAGGCCTGGATGATAAGAAGACGCTAAAGACATGTCTAGTTCTTATACTCTAAGCGTTTAGGAGACCATATACTATGTTGGTTTCCAAGAAAACAATGTAGCTAATTCTATCCCAGGAAGAAGATTATGGTGAGGGAGAGGAGATGAGCTAGAATCTGAAATTAGTAGACTTCCATCTCAAGCAGTTGACAACAAAATGTATGCTGCTACAAACAACATACAGGGTAGCTGAATAAATGTATGTGTTAAGAGTTCAAAACACGTGATCGATGGGACCGATAGCATGCAGATTGGATGGAAATCTATGTAGAATTAATCTGTAACTTGTGAACGTGGGTTGAACGACATGTACCTTGCAGGCAGTACAGGATGAAAAATTGACAAGTTTTCCAAACTTTGCATCTTTAAGTAGGTGTTTATCTACAACGGTACACCTCTGTACCGAGTTGTTTATGTGGAGATTTTTCTATTGATACAATTTAATAAAGGATAGAAAACAAAGCCCGGATGCCTGGAACTTGTTTTAAAATAAAATTTCATTGTGATAATTATAGGTTTAAGGCTAAACTTTTATAACGATTGCCTTATTAACTATACTGTTTTTAAGCCAAAATAAAAGAAATTTAGGAAAAAAATGTAAAATGAATTATTATATTTTGAAATTGTTAACACGTTATTTTTCCATATGACATGTATGAAGTGAATAAGGTATTTTAACAACAATCGACCTTTTCCCACCTTGAAATTCACTACAAAAGGCGAAATGATGCAAAACGAAGATAGTACTGTTGATTATTGGGCAGCTGTCCGTGACGTCCAGACAACGCTGAGGCCAAATGTAAATATCCCATATAAGGTTGCATAAGAGATAATCATGTTAAATCTTATAGACTCTGGAATAGAAGTGTGCAAATGAGGAGGTGAATGGAGTGTATGAAGAAGATGTGTAGGAATGCAAAACTTTCCCTCCTACCTCCCCCTCTCTCTCTTTCTTTCTCTCTCTCTATCTGTTTTGTCTATCTGCAGGAATGAAATCAAATCAATATGAGATTGTTGTAAATCTTCAAATGGTTAATATGACACTTTGAAGTTGTAATTGGTTTCAGTTTTACATAAGGTTCTATGTTAGTTATATGAAACAATGAAATATACATGCTGTATCTTTTAAAATATCGCGATATATTTGTTGTGTTAATGTAAGACTAATTTTAAACGACCGTCTATTTCAGATTTTCATGATGCTACGAAGTGATGCAATTCAATAGTAGGTGGATTAAGCTTGAAAAATGATCTCAAATATCAATAGAGAATTGTAATTCTCCCCTGAATTCTTATATTATTCATTTGGCTGTCACAGAAGATCTCAATCCAAACTCATTAAAAGATTGTCATTCTCAATTCCTGTACGTATGAAACGATGGGAATCAATTACTGTGATTTTGGTAATGTGGTTTTAGAATTTCTACATATTTATATTCTCGAAGGTATTAATTAACTTGATGTAGCCACTTGCCATGATACTTCTGTCAGGCATATTCAGAGTTAAATCAATCATATATTTTTCTTTCACTCACAGAGTGAAGAACGGAAAAGGGAACAAACACAAGGCTTAATGTGCACAAGATGATTAGACAATAAATGTAATAAAGCATATATTATAAATGAATATCCCAGTGTATGAAAGGAAAATGAAATGTAAACCATATATCACGTTGTAAATTATGTTCTGACTGCATCTATTATCACTAAATGAACAAACACTGGAAATGTCACAATTCGACTTACTGTAGATTCCATAATAATTTCCCTAATGTTTGTGCCCGGTTGCAATTTTCGAAGGGGGAAGTGTCATGATGAGACAGAAGAAAACATTTGATAGGCATTTATCTTAACGATTCCGAAACGATGAAAGGCAAAGTCGATCTCAGCAGTATTTGAACACAGAACACAATCAAGTGGAGGAAATGACGTTAACAGTCTGCTCCATAATAAGATATTTGTTTTAACAACGATTGTAAGATATTAGTTTTATGTTACATACGCAAACTATCAACAAACACAAACATACACACACAAATATATGTGCAGTATGTGAGTGTGTGACTGTATGTGTTTACGTGTGTATGTGTGTGTGTACAAGCTGATATAGCTCAGTGGATCAATTTGGCCGGGTTATCTCTTACTCGTTGACGCACATGATATATTTTGTGACTGTTTATTTTTATATCTAAATGCTGAAATACTACGATAAAAATTTTCGTCTAACATTTTACGTGCATATTCTAACTTATCATCTTAAGAGCATACTTGTTAGTAACTTAGCGGTAAAATTTAAGTTGGCTCTGAATATTATGGAATATATTGTTTTCAATTTATAGAACGGTTACATTTACTAATCACGCTTGACCTGGAGACTATCATGAGTGAAATTGTAACGTGCTTCAATGGAGAAGAACTGCACTGAAGAAACGCCAACATTAATATGAAACTACTTCACAGTAAGCGCGCTGCGAGTATTTCATCTTTATGAATTTTAAATTCCCATTATATTGTCATGTTTGAATTGTTCTATCGTGTAAATTAGTGTAAAATCAAAGAAGTAGTCGTAGCTGATGAAATGTAAACTAATGAACAAGTTTCGAAATCAAGAATGATGGATTATAGAATGCGTAACATTCTAAGAAACCTCATGAGTTTATATTTAAATCGAGCATTAGGTAGACTGCTGTGTCCCATATATCTACATTGATAAGGCGGCGAGCTGGCAGAATCGTTAGCACGCCGGGCGAAATGCGTAGCCGTATTTCATATGCAGTTACGTTCTGAGTTCAAATCCCGCCGAGGTCGACTTTGCCGTTCATCCTTTCAGGGTCGATAAATTTAAGTACCTGTTCCGCACTGGCGTCGAAGTAATCGACTTAATCCGTATGTCTATCCTCGTTTGTCCCTTCTATGTTTAGCCCCTTGTGGGTAATAAAAAAAACAGATATATCTACATTAATTTGTTATAATTAATTCACTCTTTCATTGCTGTCTCTCAGTAAATTTTCTTGGGATTCTTTGTTGTGTCGCATATATTTTTAAACGATTTTCTCTTCGTTTCGAGAAATTTATATATAAAAAAGGGTTCAACTGACATTAAAAATTATTATAAATCTTAAAAAAGAAAAATATAGATGCACAGTGATATGAAACAGAATATATCCTTTTCCCAAACATATAAAAGAATATTTCCATTCAAATAACTGCTACCTCAATTCTTGACGCATATGCCAACGATGTGTGTAATCTTTGAAACCTGCTCAAGATGTATAAATGGATATTTTTCTGGCCAAATAAACACACGTACATAATATTTTCACTTATTTATTATTATTCTCATTCCATGTACATAGTCAGGAAATATTTGGTTACATAAATGTAACCTCTTCAGTGACCCTCCGCCACATGTATCTCCTCCTGCTCCGTTTAGCTTATTCTATCCTTCTATGGAGTGTAACCTTACCTGCGTTTCCATCTGTTTGTGTGTGTGTGTGTGTGTGTGTGTGTGTGTGTGTGAACGCGTGTCTATGTGTTTTGTGTATGTGTATTTGGGTTTGTTTACTATATTGTATGCATCCGTGACCTTTATATAGTGTTTTCAATTTTCTGTTTATCTGTATTTTCCCCATTTCCTGTAAAGTATATGTTTGCGTATATTTTGATGGTGTGTGCGTGTGTGTATTTGGGTTTACGTATTATACTGCTAGTACCTGTAATTTTGTCTCTTGTCTTTTGTCGTCACGATGCATGGTGTTGTGGTGGTGGGTGTTATTGTTCCATTCGTGTCTTCGGTTAAGGCTTGGTCTATGTGTGACACCTGTAAACTGTTAGGGGTGGTGAGTGTTGTATGTGTTGATAATACCTTAACATCTATGTTATTAATCGAGCCTCTGTGTATGCTGGTAGAGCACTGACAAAATCTTGTTTGAGTTTCAACGTACGATTTCACATAAAGAATCTTGCAAAACAAATACATAAAAGTGTATATGAATGTATGTATGTATGTATTTATGTATATATATATACATATATGCATGTATATATATATATATATAATATATATATATATATATATACATACATACATGCATATATATATATATATTATATATATATATATATATATATATATATATATATATATGTATATATACAAGGGCAAAAGACAAATTATTTCCATGCAAATATGCTGATAACAGACTTTTAAATCGTCAATTTCCACACACACACACACACACACACACTCATATATATATATATATAATCAAAACTACTATTATGTTTATAGTTTATATTTTCCACGTTTCCGCTTTACAGTTTACTGTAAAAGAATTCAATCAGAGAGATAACGTAGAGTCATAACAACATGAGCAAGTATTACGCTTTGCTTTACGTTTTTTACAAACTAAATCTTCCAAATTTGTTATTCTCCGGTTCTATATTATCGTATGATTCGATTCCCTGACTGGACGTTGCGTTGTGTTCCTGAGCAAAACGCTTCATTTCACGTTTCTCTTCGACCATTTCGTCATCTGACTTATGGCACATGTTGTCCCTGCATTTATAATGTCGATTTGATGGAGTGAGTGAGCTTATGTGAATACATGCATTCAATCACAATAAACAAATAATCTGTGTGGTTGTTCTGCAAGAAATTGCTGAACGCTCATACGTCTTCCAAATGACGGGAGAGTACATCATATGTAGACAGAGTGTCCGTATGTTAAATGTGCTACAGCGACATGTCTTTTAAAAAAATTAATTACGTACAAATAAATTTAAGCAGTTACGATTAAATTCATACTATCTCACACACAATGAACATGAATAATGACGTTTTTATATTTAAATTTTGAGTAGAAAAATGTAATTGAAGGAATGAATTTCTTTCTAAAAATAATTCCTCAAGTAGTGTGTTCGTATTCAGCAAGATATCTATCAGGAATACAAACTCTTTTAAATCAAAGTATAAAGGATTCAGCAAGATTCTGATTCATCTTTGATTCAGCAAGAGTCTGATTCTTAATTTGCAAAAAATATGAATATATTTATACGCTTTTGAAAAATGTCGTAAATTAAAAGTAGTGACCCCGTAGTGTGATATATATAGAAACTCGACAGATATGAATTTACGATTAAATATAAACTAGAAATATTATTCCTTCAAATCTCCTAGTTTTTGGTGGAAGAGTATACAAAATACTAAATGTATCAGACTAAGTTTTTTATTGATGAATCGCAAGGAAACTGTATTTTGTGTGAAAATACAAACTTTTATACATGGGCGCACGCCTATATATATATATATATATATATATATATATATATATATATATATGTGTGTGTGTGTGTGTGTGTGTGTGTTTGTGTACACACATATATATGCATGCATACATATATACATACACACACAGGCACACACACACGCACGCAGACACACACACACACACATATATATATACATATATAAATATCCAAGTTCCCTAGACCATGGCACAAATGTCATACCAACTAAAATTTGGCTCCGCAAGTCACATATAGTAACCTGCTTGTACAGCACCTCCGAATCAAACGCAAACACAACACCAATAGGAAATGAGACAAAATACGATGGAAACTTCAGCACAGGAAGCTTCAGCCATCTGGATGATAATGAATTGGGAATGTCTGATTATTTGCTTTTATTCTACAGAAAAATAACACCATCTGTAAGTTCTGCCATATTTCCTCAAAGGTAGATATATATTGATGGTGTAGTTAAAATCATTTTGATGCGCCCATTCCAGTAGATGTGACTAAAAGAGTTTCTAAAATGCAGGTGCATAAAAGAATGTACATACTTTGTGTATACTGTGCATAGCTTGCATGTTGGAACCTCAGATTTATGCATTATACAGCAACTATTGTCTAACCCACACGATACCCCTCTCCCGACGCATATAAATTGCCAAGTTCGAAGATTGATAGCATTGACCTTCCAGTAGAAAGAATTGAACAATATTTTGCTTTTCACAAACCATAATAGTCCGAGTGGAATGTCACATGCTCTTACACTTATGATTAGAAATATATTGACTCGAAAGCTCAAAGATTTACAAGTCTGACTCAAACTTAATGCTCATGCGCCTCTCAATGAGACTTCAACATAAAGCAACTCCTGAAAATAACAATAATGTTTACATTAATGCGTGCAACCTATTAAATATGAATATGCTGTATATGAATATCTTTCTATCATTTTACTGACCGATATATACATAAATATGTTACAGGAATATGTATAGTTTAGTGTCTGTGGGAATTCTAATATTACTTGATCGCATCTTGATTTACACTCACGTATTCCCATACAGACGCATTGCCACATGCCTTTCTCTCAATACTGATACCTGTGTGGTGATACTTAAAAGCCGCTTATTCTCTACTTGCTTCTCTATCAGCAGACACTTTTGTGAAAAAAATCTCATTAAGTGAAGGAATTACATGTCCTGCGGCAGTCGGTAGTGAGATTTTATTAGTAAATTGTAATCGTGCAGACAACTTTCTGTTGATTTTTCTTACATGTTTTTGAGGTTACAAGATGTAGAGAGAAAAAAATTCATTTCTAGTTCATCGCTGAAAAGCGAACCCATTATGGGAGCGTCCCAACACCTTTAAAGTAACATTTTATAAATTTTGACGGTCAGATAAAATACACGCAATACTGTTGGAATATATTTTTGGCCCTACACACTAAATTATTATCGCTATCGGAGTTTCTCATATAACATTTCAATCCAAGCGGGAACAATTGATTTTCAAGAACGAATACCTCAATTGTTATTTCAAAAGCAAAATGCAAATGCAAGCTAAGAAGTTATACACAACTTATTGGAAATGATTTAAAAATATTCGATTTGGAAGGATTTATAAATTGTGAAGCACAAACATTCAATATATGCTTCCTTGTGTACTTCTACTCAATGATTAAAACCCCAAACATTCCACTTTTATATGAACGTACGTTTAGGAATTCCGTGTTTAGATATTACTATGCTATCTAGTATGCTGAGAGAACCTATGTTTGGCTAAAATAATTACAGAGTTGTTAAGAAAGGAAAAAAATTGATACTGCTCATAGTTTCTGCATTATACTCAAATTTTGATAGCGCACAATTGAATACATTTAAGGCGATATCTTCCTGTTAGCTATGTAATCGTTAAGGTGTATTTACACTGATAATTCTATCTGTAAATAACAACATTAGAAATTGCTATAGGAGCAAAGGAATCAAGTCATGTTATATAACTCGATATACTATTCCACCAAAACTGGTTAAAACAAGACTGATTTCAATTAAGGAAGAACAAAAGCTTGATGGTTGCCATTTCCCTCTGCTTGGTATTAATCCACAAGTCACTGACAACTTTATCAAGCCCTATATGTTTCATTTACAATATTAAATTTATCAGAAACCTTCACCATACATGTTGTTGAGCAACCTCCTAATGGCTTTCCTTATTCGTACGATAAAACTAACATGCCTAACTTCTAAGATAGATTATTGATAAAACTATATCTTATTAATAATTTCAACAACACGTTTCTAATAATGAACATATTTTCAAACACCATTTATCTTACTGAAAGAGAATACAAAGTAAAAGTGGTTTCAAAGTATAAATTAAGGTCCATTGACAGGGTTGGTTGGAAAGTGGCGAAATGATATGTGAAAAAACAAATTTGAAGCGACAATTTCCTTTGGCAAATTTTTAATGTTATTGTTCACAATAATTTCTCGCGTCTATAGATAAAATTATATTTACAAAACAGGTCTTCCAGAACCGAAGGTGCAGCTTGGGTGATGCCCAACATAATTTTACCCAGCTTGGTAAATAAATCATATATTCCTATCACAACTTAAGCGGAGAAACACGGAAACATGCTCTAAAAATCTAAATGTTAACGGTTATGATGATTAATGAAATTATAGCGTATGTCGGTTAAAACTCTTGTTACATAGATATCTAATTTACACCGTTCCTGCCTTCGGTATCCTTACAGAGAATGTGCATCTTAGCAGGTTTTATTTGCAACATTGAAAATGACGGTAGTCGGGAGGAGTTACAGGGGGGAGCTTACATGGAAGATAGGGATTCAATTATAGACAATGGATATTCATGTTATATATATATACAATCTAGTCGCTATATTTTTATATATTTTTAATATATATTCTTAGAAGGCCCGATAATCACTTCATAATATTTTTTCATATCAAGTATACTAAACGGTGGGATATAATATGTTATGAATAAAAAATATGAAGAGTTGGGGCTGTATTCAGTAAATGCGTACAAGATGCAGAATTTCAGTTCGTGGGCTCGACATTAATAATTATGACGCTGAAAACTTTTTGGGGGAGGGGTTAGTCGATTACTTCGCACCTAGTACTTATTTCATAAACTGCAAAAGGATGAAAGGCAAAATCAAACTCTGCGGAATTTGAACTCAGAACGTAGGAGCATTTTGCCCGGCGGGCAAACGATTCTGCCAGCTAGCAGTCCTGGGCTGAACATTTGTCACTTCAGGTGATAAAAATGAATTGAAGGAAACCAAAACACGAGCCAATCTTTCATATAAACTTAGCTAATAAAAAATATAATGAGTGTTATCTAGTTACTGAAAACGCACGATATGCGGGAATGTGTATCAAACTGTCAAATACAGGTTGAATTCATGTGTTGTTAGCAAAAATGATATAATCAGTAGCTGCTATAAAAAACGAAGGGCAAAAATGTTCCCGCTTAATGTGACGCAAAAATGTTCTGCATTTCTCTTAAATTTAAACACAGAATCGCGAACATGAACGAGCATTACAGATCATACAATTATTAGATAGATCTGTATAGAGGCGCAGGAGTGGCTGTGTGGTAAGTAGCTTGCTAACCAACCACATGGTTCCGGGTTCAGTCCCACTGCGTGACATCTTGGGCCGACCAATGCCTTGTGAGTGGATTTGGTAGACGGAAACTGAAAGACGCCTGTCGTATATATGTATATATATATGTATGTGTGTTTGCTTGTGTGTCTGTGTTTGTCCCCCTAGCATTGCTTGACAACCGATGCTGGTGTGTATATGTCCCCGTTACTTAGCGGTTCGGCAAAAGAGACCGATAGAATAAGTACTGGGCTTACAAAAGGAATAAGTCCCGGGGTCGAGTTACTCGATTAAAGGAGGTGCTCCAGCATGGCCGCAGTCAAATGACTGAAACAAGTAAAAGAGTAAAAGAGTAAAAACAGAATATTAGGAATTGTTGCACTTTATGAATGAAATATAGCCGTTTGCTCTCTATCTTTACCGAGTTCGAGATCAGATAATATTTAATAGCGCCAGTGCTATGAAATGTACACACAAACACAAGCACATGTGCAGGTGCATCACACACGAGCACACGCACATGTGTATATATCAGTGCATATATGGACTTAAGTGCTTCTACATGTTGCATATATATATATATATATATATATATAAGAGCATGCATATATTTATATGTTTATCAATGCGCGTACATTTATACATAACTACATACATGTATACATACGTACTGACACATATATGTGTGACTAAATGGTATTCTATATTCCTATATCAACGCAGCATTATCTGTTATAATAATACGGACAACAGTAGTTTTTCCTGTATTATATCACAATATATATATATGTGTGTGTGTGTGTGTGTTTCAAGTAATAAAATGTAAATACGAACTGCGTCAGTTATTTTTATTTGGATATGTTAATACTTAGCGTTTAATAATTCATCATTGATGATATACTTAGCTGTTAATATATTTGTCAGAGACTGAATCAAGGAAATTAAATACTTCTGAATGGAAAGTGAGTGTATATTTCTCTATAAAATATTAGAAGTAAAGACCAGTATATGTGCTACCTCGAAAACCAGAAGAGAAGTTATTAAAAATATATTTATCTGTGTATACTTCGAGAATAATAAATGCAATTTATTTCGAGCATATTCAAAGACTATGTAATCTATTCTCAGATATACTAGTTATTGCAATATTACATGCGGAAAAAATCCGTTATCCAAATAATTATTATCAGGAACACAGCAAACATCACAATTGCATAGCCATTTGCTTGTTTTTCTTCCTTTTATTCCTAATTCATCAGAAATATAGAATCAGAACTTTTTTACTGCTAATAGCATGTTAGTCCAGTACTATCCATAAAACAATGCCTGGACGTTAAAAAAAATCACAATGTGCATTTTAGCAACATTTGTAATAGATACAACGGCGTAATAATAATGACGAGTCAGAATAAAATCCACATAGCTGCATTTACATTAAAGTATTAAGCAGATATATCTGCTTAACTACCAATACTTAAGCAAAGGGAAAATCAATAAAACGAATGTAACAAGACTAATGGGTTGCGTAAAACAGAAATAATGTTGAATTGGGATATTAGAAAGGAGCTTTTAAAGCAGTTTCAGCAATAGTGACGGGAAATGGGAAACACCATAGCTTTCCCAATATATGTAGAGATATTGAAAGAGCAATGTGCTGATCATTTGCAGATACGCTTTTCAATAAATGAGCATAGCGTATGTAACCCACATAACCAACTAGGCATTACAGAGAAATGTCATATATTAGGAGAGGAAATCGATATTTATGCAAACGAACAGAAATGATATCCAAACACCGTCAACGAAACACAATTTTATATTGTGCATTGCGGTAGGGAGATGAAATCCGATTCATCACCATTATACCGACATGAGTTGTACCTTACGCCATACATGTTTACTTTTAAAACAAAGACATTTAAACGAAATATTCCTTCATACTTCCCAAAGACAGAAATATACGTACAAGTATATGTGTTTATATAAATAAATAAATAAATATGCCTACAAATACACACACACAGACACATATGTATGTATGTAGCTATACTTCCTTTTTTATAGCCTTTTTGCGAAATGATGTATAAGACAAACAATTTTTCATACCTGTGCATCAGTTATTTACAGGCCTCTTCTAACACCGCATATGCATGAATATGTTTCGATTATTTCTTTCTATATTGAAGGGGTATTTGTCGCATGTTCTATAAATATTTTTTACAGTGTTTACTGTAATAATTTAAATATATTTTTGTTTACAACTTCTTAAGTTTATTATCTTCGAGAAGAACTTTTGTTGCCTAGCCTGTCTTTCATACATAGTAATTTTTGTGCTTTGCCCGCTAGAAGACCACAGTGTAAATCTTCGTGTAAGTGTGGTTATCACCATTGGCGGTGCGTATCTGCGAGGTCAAATGAGGCCTACTAAATTTGTCACATTTCATATAAGCATATAAGATACACAGGGGACTCTACGTCCTCGTTCAGTTTTGCAGGTATGGGGAACATTAAGAATATCATTGTCCTCATTCATTTTGCATCTTCTCGTTCGTGTATCGTTATTAGTTGCGATTGCAGAGAACGATGAATGAGAAATACTGCTAGTATCTTTGATACGGAATATCAAGCACAAACACACAAACACAAACACACACACACACACACACACACACACACACACACACACACATATGCACATACGTGCGCGCACACACACGCAAACACACATACATGTATGTAAATATGTACAAGGAACTGAGGCATCCAGTATGCTGCTATAGATGTTTCGTTCATGAGGAATTGTACGCATTCTTTCCCGCTTTCCTTTAGTTTCTCTAAAACATCTTGCATATTTAATACTAGTATATTTTATAGGTGGAGGCGCAATGGCCCAGTGGTTAGAGCAGCGGACTCGCGGTCATAGGATCGCGGTTTCGATTCCCAGACCGGGCGTTGTGTGTGTTTATTGAGCGAAAACACCTAAAAGCTCCACGAGGCTCCGGCAGGGGATGGTGGTGATCCCTGCTGTACTCTTTCACCACAACTTTCTCTCACTCTTACTTCCTGTTTCTGTTGTACCTGTATTTCAAAAGGGCCGGCCTTGTCACTCTCTGTGTCACGCTGAATATCCCCGAGAACTACGTTAAGGGTACACGTGTCTGTGGAGTGCTCAGCCACTTACACGTTAATTTCACGAGCAGGCTGTTCCGTTGATTCGGATCAACCGGAACCCTCGTCGTCGTAACCGACGGAGTGCTTCCAATCCAATATTTTATAGATATTGATTGTCAATGTTTTGGTCACCCCTTCTATATAATGCTTAAGTGGCGAATAAGGTTACAAATGTGTTCTGTATTCGCTGATAGTGAACTCTCATTTTAGAACATGCACATATACACAGGCACTTCTACATCATATATTGGAGTGCGGGCTTAAAATTTCATAGGCTCCATATGAAGCATTTATGCTAGACTTGTGAAATCATTCATGCATTAACTTCTCTTCATATAAATAAATGCGTTGTTTCATTCGATGTACACTGACATCGGACTGTTCAAGGAAAACTTCAACTCTAACTATTACATACGTCTCTTGAAGATAGAATTAAAATTGGCATCGTACTGTTCTCGACGAAATGCAAACTACTGGCATAGCGCTACAACACCTTCAAGCTGACATGCCTGCTGCCTTAAAGGATGACGCACCAGCTTCATCAACAGTATAAAATGCACTCCTAAATTTAGAAGAGAAAGTCTCGAAGATGACCCTAGGGCTTAGGCATCCTTTAAACGTGTGTGTGTTAAAGTATGTATACAGATATATGTGAAACAGAACATCGATGAGTATCTGCACAATGTGAACCCACTCGATATTAGTACTAAGGGTGCAGAAGTCCACCCGTTGGCGTTCAGGAATGTGGTGTGCAACTCTACACTCACTCATCTGGAACAGAACACGCGCTGAAACGAAGACTGCCCTGAGGACAACGACCAGGAGACTCAAGAGAAATGATCAATTACTGGCTCAACAACAACGCGGACGAAATACAGTAGTACGCTCTCAGTATCATCTCCAATCCCTTCTGCGATTCTCTGATAGACTATGCACAGGACACAGCCCTCCGCAACACCACTGTTGATAGGATCACTCTCCTCACTGACAAAAATGGAATCAAGTCCATCAGCGTAGTTCATCAGTTTTAAGACGGCATACTCACTCGGGTCGGGGATAACGGAGATTCCTCCGTTGCATTTCCTGTCACTGACAATATGACTCATGGCTGTGTATTCGCAAGATCTTCTCATCTATGCTGTCGGTTTCCTTCTGCAACGATGACGAGGCCAACTGGTGTTCTATTCTACGGCGGCTACAAGCCACAGCTAGGTAGAAGAAGAATCGCTGCATAATTTCCTGTTCCCAGAGGAGCGTGCACTTAGCACGACCACAGATGCTCACATGCAGTTGGACAAGAACCGCTTTGTCATTGTCTGCAACGACTTTGGCCTCACAATCAATAGTCAGAAGAAAGAAGTCATGCACCAACCGGCCGTGCGGAAGCCGTAGGTTCAACCAAATATTACTCTAGAAATGATGCCTTGTATGTTGTTGATAAGTTCACGTTCCTCGGTAGCAGAATCTTCAGATCTGTGAACTTTGACGATGAAGTCGACACACGCATTGCCAAATGAAGCTCAGCATTCGGACGACTACGTAAAACAGTGTCGGATTGGACAGGCATTAGGCTGGCTATCAAAGTGAAGGTGTAACAAGCAATTGTACAGCCCTACAAAAAATTGCAAGTCTGCAGGATGTAGACGGTGTACTACGACACACCATGAGCTAAAACGTCTCCAACCATTTACTCACTACTTGTTCGAATGCCTGTCACGCGACTCCCAAAATTCAGAGCCAATGCATTGCTTTCAGCAACAGAAGGCTACTGGTGCCCGACCTTCAGCAGAGCCTTGCGAGCTCCCAAAGGATCATAACATACGTAAGCAAAATTGCACGTTAGCAGTACAAGACGAAACGTTGTCTGCAGGTTGTCAGCTCACTTTCATGATTTTAATTCAAGGGATATATTTATATATTTATATATGGCTTTTCTTTATTGTCCACTGGTACGTACGTAATACCTTTGTTTTATTAGGTATTTGACTAGTTATTTCGAAGATTACTGGGCCTATATTTTGCGTCAGTTCTTTATTTTGCTTGATTAATTTAGTTAAGATTTCATCGACATTCAGACTCGTATATGATTGTTGTTGTAGTTTTTCTGTTCATAAATTATATGCGTGGATAATGTGTCCTTCCATAGAAGTGGAAACACATTGCTTGTTTTTTTCTGTATTTATCTATGTAACTAATTTGACCTTTCAAATTTGTGAGTTGCAATTGTTTCTTTTTTCTTTCGTAAAGCCTTTCCATATTTAAATTCCAAATATTTGTATTTGCTATTTTAGGATCAGGCATTCCACATTTTCGTGCTGTACATAAGGTCAGTTTCCCATGTTCGTTTACGATAAACTTGACTTCAAGGAATACCGATACTTTTGCGACTATGATTTTAATTTTCCAGTTATTTAGTTGTATAATATTTCGTAGTTCAAGTTCTACCTAATAACACTAGGCAAGATTGAAGGTTAAAGAATGGGATTGGAACTAAGAATATGTAATGAGAATTAAAGCAATTTATTGTTCACTGGGGAAAGACAATTCTTTAGTTATACTCTTCCATTAATTTGTCATGAAAATATTATCTGCTACTTACGTATTTCATATAAGATGAAAATATTTAACTGTAAACACTGAAATTCCGACAACAATAATCGCACCAATTATGCTGGCGTTCTTTAATATAGTCTGACAGCAATAAACGTCAGTATGAAATAGTGAAGTTAATTGTCGATTTCACAAATATCTGAAAGAAACCTATATGCGTATATGTATATCTAACATCAAATTACATATCCTATCAATATAAATACACATACACACAAGCACGAACGCGTACACATGAATATATATATATATATATATATATATGTGTGTGTGTGTGTGTGTGTGTATGTATGTATCAATGTATGTATGTATTTATCCTTACATTTCTCTCTCTCCCTCCCTCACCCCCTATATCTCTCTCTCTATATATATATACATGTATATATATATGTATATATACAAAAATATATGCATACACGCACATGTGTATGTATACGTTTACATATATTTGTTTATATAATGTGTGCGTATGTGTATGTGTGTGTCTGTGCATGTTTCTATTTATGCATGCATGTATTCGAGGCGCTGCTGTTTGCAACATCTAATTCGCATGTTCCCTAATAGTAGAAATCGAATGACAATGCTTCATGCGAAAGCTTGACATTCGAAATATCATTCTTTAAAATAATAATTTACTTCATGGCAACAAATATGTGAAATTATGCAAAAGTTCAGCCTTCATGTGGATTATAACACACCATTAGTGCCCTATTTGAGATAATTCCATATTAATTTCCTAGTTAGAGACGAGAATATCTCACTATAACTTATGATTTATTTTCTTTTGCATCCACAGAATTTAAATATAAGAAACATTGTGAAACACGAAAGAAAATCGCTCAAAAAATATTACCGCAACCATCTCTGAGTACAGTGAACATATCGAATCTTGTGCTATCCTTCAAACAGAAAAGTACTGCAACATTAAATTTTAGAGGCATATTTATGTTTCAGACAGTATTTCTAATCCATACGATACATGCCTTCCGAATATTTAGCATCTTATCTATTTTTCCAGTCGCTATGAATTAAACCTCTAGATATATGTGCACATTATTTCACTTAACACGAAGGAATCCAGGGAATGCTACTTTCGATCATTATCATGAAAATACATTATATTCCACAAAATAAAAAAAACAACGAAATAGGTTAAGTGAATATATTACGATTGGTGCTAATATGTTTGTAAATATAACCCAAAATGTAAATGATTCTTCATCTGTACTGGTGTCGTTTAAATTCTGCCAAGTACATCATTGATTTCTATAGTAATATAATAGTCGCGGGTTGGTGGGGTGTCGTTTCCAATTCCACGAATTACAATTACTTGCAAATCTATTATATAAAATCCGTTCTGTCCGTCTGTGTGTGTGTGTGTGTCTTCTAGGATCTCGGGCATCCTCCATCCCATTGCGCTGAAATTTGATATGTAGATACCGACGGTATCAAGGCGTGTATAAATCTGGAAAACATTACAAAATTCGATTCCAGCTGAGAATGCGATCGATAAAGCCGTGGGAACGTGCATTGGTAAAATAGTTTTTTCTTGGAATAGAAAAAAGTCTATCTTTATTTCATATTTTGCTGGTGTCTCAAATTTAGGTTAGATCAGTGTTTCTCGAAAGGAAGGCCTATGGGACGGTCGGACAAGTTGTTTTGAGAAAATATGGTTTATATGTTTGAAAACTCAGCACCGTCCATTGGACGGGGAGGGGGCGTTTTGCTCGTATATACTAATAGATTCTGCCGGTAAAAATACATTCTGCATTTACTCTGAACTACTTACTAAATATTCTGTCTGATTAAAAACTGGGTGAATAAATTCTAATAATTTCAGGTTACCATATGAGTAATTATTGCTGTCTTAACTCATTGCCCTCGTTTTCTGATTCTGTTGAACTCTGAAATTCATTGCCGAGATCTTATAACAAATGAGTTTTCCATTATCGGCCATTATCTTCGTTTGAAAATAATTCCGCCTCTGATTGAAACTGTCTCTAAATATAAATGATCACTACGAGTAATCTTGACGGGCAGTCTCACATAATTCTAAATATTTCATAAATGGAATGGAGATTACACTTTCTGCATTCGGTATAACATTACGGAAACTGTTATAAAAATTTGCACTTCAATGTGTAAAACAATACGTTTATATGCCTATGTACAATATCTATCCATTTGCCAATCAGCAATTTCCAAATTTTACCGTGACTTTTTTCCTGAATAATAAAGTGTAATAATTTAGGTTATAATTTGTAGGGACAATTTTCATATATTTGAAAAGAACGTATCCAAGCAGAGATAATCTTATGCGCTCAATGTGAGTATTGTATGATAGAATATTAACTCACATACTTGGCCCTGGCATAAATTACTACTTATATGATAAGGCACATCTTGCAGAAAATTTTAGACGCCGTTGATGCAACGTGCTTGCATATTCAGATGGTCATTAATATTGAATATAATTACCCAGCAAATTGCAACGGCTGCTCTGCATGCTAACGATTTTTGCCAATCGTACTTCACACCTTTGGAAGCATTTTTCATGGAAACTTATAATACTTTTACTCGGTTCGTTTTGGTGTCTGAAAAATATTGGGTAATTTCGTAGTCTCTCAGGTAGATATTCGTTGCTATCAATTCTCTATCATAGTTTAGTATGTACGCTGAAGTGTGCTTATGAAACACGTTAATAAAATATATACCGTTTCAGAAATAAAGCATTTAAGCTGACATTTGTTATCGACGAAAAACTATAGTTAATATTTTGAAAATAATAAGTGCTTGTATTTAATTTTCTGTAAGAGACACATTTATTTGGTTACTTAATTAATATAAGAATTTCTCGTTGTACAAAATTCAGCTACAATGCTGATGACTGTTTATATTCTGACATCATGTTTATATTCGTATGATGTTGCACCAACATTTGGAAGTCTTTGTGTTGGATAAGAGCATATTAGAAAGAAACAAAACTGTTCAGAAATGAACATCTCAGGCGGATGACACTTAAATTGAATGGAATAAATAAGATCAAGGCAATGAATATATGCGCTATGTCCATCATGCGCTACGGAACAGGAATTACCAAATGGAAAAAAGACGAATTACGAATTATTGATAGGAAAGCTACGAAATTAATGGCAGTGCATAAAGAAGTCCATCCAAGGAGTTACGTTTCAATGCGTTATGATGGAAGAGAGAAAGGAAGATTAATAATTCGTTGAAATTGCGTCAATAGCAAAGGACGCAACTTGGCTTGGTAACATTGTGTCAAAAGTAAGACATATTAACACATTAAAATCTATTGAAGCTGAATGTACGTGTGCAAATAGAACTTGCAAGAATTTCGGACATTGCTGTTGTCAACTAGAAAACAGGCTCAAATTATCGAAATTGTTACCCCAGGAGGTTATAGGGTGAATGATAAAGAACTTGAAAAGATGTAGAACCCTGGGCCACTGAACGAGGAGTTTTCAATGTTGTGAGGGTTGAACACCGTTTCAAGGTTATCAAAGCATCGGAGTCATATCGGACATTTTCTTCCATTCAAGTTTGACTATATTAAAAGTCCCATTTCTGAACATCTCATCCATTTCTGTTTCTTTGATCATATCCAACACAAAGACTCACACATACTTATATTTTTTCTCTTCCACTTATGTAATAACCACCTTTGCAAGCTCTAGTCTTTGTTAGTGTTCTATGTTACAGTATCACATTTTGTAAATTCAAACATCATGACTAATCAGGATTATAGTAGATGTTAAACTGTCAATTTCGTCCTAATATTTGGAATATGACTTTAAACCATTCATGAATAACAGTTGGGTGATAGTAATAGCATCTAACGCATATCCCAATTTCACTTTTCTAAGGACTTGTGTCGGTGGGACCATGCAGATGTCAAATAAAAGTGGCGGTAAGCTGTCTTCTTGTGATAAATCACTTCGTAATTTGGCTCTGTTTTCTAAATACCCATTGATCTTCCTGTAAACCTATATACATTGTCAATCATTTGTGTAAATTTCAGGCACCTGAATATCCAAAAATACCCTCACTCCACTGCAATTGCAGTCCATAAAACCTATGAGGATAGGTATATTTGTGAAATGTTGACATCTCAGCCTGGAGGAATTAATAAAATGCAGGGGAATTCCACGTGTCTTGTCTGTTAACATTTGCGAAGACTTACGCCAATCATCTAAGTATATATTTTTATCATTATTATCATTTTCTTTGCACAGCATCTAACGCTGAAGATGTACTGCGGTGTCACCTATTCACTACCAGTGAATTAAGGCAACACCTCTTATTTTTCGAGCACATTCCGGAGTATACAGGGGGCTTCAAGCAGTGCTGATTTCTTCAAGTGTTCCACCCTTATTGCAGCCCCTATTTGTTACACATATTTCTCTAGATTTTAACTCACTGTTCCCAGGACTCAGACAATTAACGTTCCTTTTTCATCGACCATAGTTGCTTACCTTCCCAAGCTAACATGTCATATATCTCGAATTTTCTTTCTTCCTTATTGCATACGTTGTTGTCAGCTGAGGATGCTATATCTATGATCCAGCATAATTTGTTTTCTTTCTCAATTATGACCTAGTCTGGCTTCTTATTCTCTATTTCAAGGTCACACTAACTCATAAAATCCCTTAGCACCTTTGCATTTTTATTTTCGACAATGACTTCCGGTTTGTGGTCGTACCAATTTTTTGGTGTGTCAAGTCCTTACTTGTTGCAGTGTCCAATGGACAAGCCTGGTTATATTGTCGTGGCTTATTATATATTCCTTCTGGGCTAGTGGCGTACACTGGCTCGTAATATGCCATTATCAATATCACCCTCATCATCATCATCATTATTATTATTATTATTATTATTATTATTATTATTATTATTATTATTATTATTATTATTATGGTTAAATTTGTCGTAATTATTATTTTAAGAAAGTGGCAGTCTTGCAAAATCACTAGTAGCAATTCCTTATTTACCATCTCTGTCCAAATTCTGCCGAGGCTGAATTTGGATTTCATACTCTCAGTGTCGATAAAATAAGTACCTGTCAAGAACTGCTATTGAATCTGTGCCAAAATTTGAAACCATTATTATTATTATTTCAATATCATTTTCATTCTCTGTTGAGCTAGTCAGAATATTTTTCGAATTTTGTTTTCTTGTCACACTTCATAGAAGACTAATTACTATGTGGAAATTAAAGTTCGTATGGAACTTACGCGCAGAATGATGGATTCATAAATCTTAGAATCTAGGCATGAAGCATAGGAAAAAACAAAATATATTATATTTTGCTAAAAATATAATTCTCTCTATGTTGTCTGCGTATGAAAAGTGGGTAGAAAATTTGCTACTCACGTTGCTTAACAACGAAATACATGGCAAAGCGGGCATCAAATGCATGCGTATATTACACACAAAGAAGAAGAAGAAAATATTGAGGAAGACAAAGAATAAATGAAAATTAATGACAAATCCATTGAGAGTGGCATTAGCTTGAATAATGTTAGACTAAATTTTGGCAATAACAGAATCGCGACCACACACATATACGGTGTTGTCTCTAAATATTTAGAACATTGCAGATATGTTCAATTTCAGTTACGTGATGAATTTTGGGATCTATCGATTTCCTTCGAGTAGATTCCATTTAGTAAGATCATGTCCCGTTATAATTTCGCTCTTTGAATAAAAATATATTGGAGAAGTTGCAAATCATACAATAATTTAATGTTGCGTTTTAAAGAAAAGCAGAACCATTTAATGATGAAAGGGAAAATGGAAAAAATCCTAAATGACATAACGAAGTAAAATTCATCCGATTCCGAATGTTAGTGTGAAAGGGATTTTATGCTGAGAATTTAGGAATAAACCAACAACAGACTGCAGTCTTCAATAGTGATACACACGTGTGTTCTGATATAAAGTTATATCTCAGTACCTGAAAAAGAGAAAAACAAATGTTAAGGTCTTGATGACTTATCGGCTCCTTTACGTTGCTCTATGTGTGTCATCACGAATGTGACGATATATTTTATACCATCGGGAAGGATTAGAAAGAACTTAGAATTCCTATTGATCGTTGAATACATCAACACCGTACAGAAACAGTACTGTAAATGAATATTTAAGACAAAGAATTAAGAAATGATGGCGCAGAAGAAAATTTCAGCTATCACACAGACAATTAAATAAATGTCTTTAAAATTAAGCAGCTTTGAAACTGAAGAGAAAATGAAGACGGGAAATACCATCAGATACAGTAGCAGAGACAACAGGCACCGTGTGCCACGTAAAAGTAAACACATACCAAAGCTCTTGACCTAGCACAGCGGCGCCTTCATATTTGATTAAGAAGTAACATAGCAGAAACTCAATGAATATCATATGAGTTAAGGCGAGCAGAAGCCTAATAATTGATGAATAATGACCAAAAGAAATTAGGTTCAATTGTGAGTAAGTTTCAGCTAAGCACAGTGTTAGGGATTGATATTTGTACACCATAATATCGAAACCTTTATAGATAAGTATTTTAAAGTGTAACTCGAAGTCCAATGAATAAAACTGCAGTTTCTTCTTAATGCCATCTGCTTCATATCATGATAAAATGAAACATTACTCTTTGCTCACGAAATCATTTATTAATGTAACCTTTTCTTTTTTTATTTTATAATTTTAAAATCTCTCATCATAGCATGTATTTTTCTTTCGATTCGAAAGTCCAAAATTTTAGGTGGCGTACATGAGTGATAGCGGCTATAACGCGTATAATTTACTGGGCCGTGAGAACTCTTCTAGATTGAGAGTTTAATACTGAATTTTATTTGTAATTACATCATGCATCATCCATGTAAATGGACTATCAAGAAAAACAAAATATGTATTTGCTATGAAAATGAGTCACTTAAGTGTCACGAAGCAACATTAAATAAATAATATGCATATGAAACCATATTTTTCTCTATTGTGAAGGCGCAGACTTCGGGTGTTTTTTTCGCAGGGATGTAGTCTTGGGGACGTTTGTCGCAGTTAAACATGGAATACTTAAGCGGTTCATAGGACGCAAGCATTCTGAATGTCATAAGATAAGAAAACCGAATCGCACTTTCGAAAATCTATGACAATTGGTTCCCCAAGTTCGCGTATAGGAACACGTGTTAAATATGATGACACAAATATATTAAATTCAACGATGTTTCCTGCCAATTTAGTAAATTAATTCCAGCTTGCAGAGCTTTACACACGTCAGCTATTGTCCTACTTGCTATTTTTATGCATACGGACAGTGACTTGTAGGTCTCTCAAAGATTTTTATCACTAGTTGATAATTTGTAACGACGCAGAAATGTCTGAGATCTATGATGAGATGACATCATTCGTTGCTAAATGAGGTTTCACACATTGTTTATGACAAAACAGTTTCCGGCGAAAAGAGACTTCTGTGACGAAAGGTTTTTCTACGTCCAAATGTAAACGGACAATTAAATAAAATTGCGCATGCGTAACATCATCATTCTTGCGCATAATCAATCCACTGTTGGACGATTGCTTTAATGTTCTCTCCACCAACTACAGTCTGTGTTTTCATCATCCACTTTTGAGTACCGAAGAATTTAAGAAAATCTTCATTCCATGTTCTGCATGGGCTTCCTTTCAGTCGCCTGTCTAGATGTAATGTCCACTCTGTAAATTTCATATCCCGTCCATTGTCCTTTCTTTTAATCGTATGCTCCACGAAATCATTTTAGAGACTTTTATTTTCTGGATAATATCCGTTAAACATGTTGCTACTCTGATCCTGTTGTTTCTCCAATGGTCCATTGAACAATAATAGTTGGCATAAACGTTACTACTTACTGTTTCGTTCCTCCATCACCAAGAATAATTGTGTGTAATCATTCATCCTTGGTTCTTGAGTACCAATATTAAGACATTCGATTGTGTGCAAATCGAATGTATTTTCTTAGGACACATCTTTGACGGGAAAATTATCTTCAAATTAATAAACATAATATAGAACAATATTTTGATTATATGAAATTCACTTATAAATTACGTGTAAAAAGTCATTTTTTTTCAAATCATTAAGTATTTTACACGCTACAAATGAATGTCATCAATGCGCACATCTCATAACCCTTACGAATGGTAGAATAATCTTAGTTATCTGTTATGTTTATTGCCCTTCCACTTTCTAGATTCCTGACACTTAGACATGCGTTGGCCTTAAATGCGTAAGATTGTCGATGACGGAAATCTCAAATGATTTACCGAATATAGTAAATTACATAAATGTCAAGTCACTGACCTATCGTAAATGGTGTTAAGGTAGCTTCTTTAGAAAGGTATCTTCTACACTGGAACTGCTCGTACCTATTTCTAAAGCGTTTAATATTGCTTGATATTAATTATTAGAGCTTATTATCTGAATAAAATATTGTTCGAATATTTGTAATTTGTCAGGACCACCCAGAAGAAAACAAATGGTGAAAGGGAAGTCGGGGATTAAAAAATCGGGAGTTTCATTTCTAGATATTGCCATACAGTCTTTGACATTTACTCGTTGATATATTTCTTCTCACCTTATTTGAGATAAGTTTAAAGTAACCAATTAATCTAATAAAAAATACGAAAATTACCCGAATGAAATTTACTTTCCTTGTCATTGCTTTCTTTGTTATTGTTATTGTTTGTTGTCAAAGCGTTCTTATCAATATGAGAAGTCACGAGGAACGATATTTATCAGATTCTTTTGTAACTGCTGGATGCAAATAAGTTCTGAGAAAGGAGCAGACTAAATATTTTCTCTTGCAATTCACATTCTCTTCTGAGAACCACTAGAGGTATCAATATAAATGTATTTCGTTGCTAGTTTTAAGTTCGTAGTTTAAGTTCCGGTGATAAGTAACCAAAAATTCTTGTTGAGTGTTGGCCGAAAGTTACTTTTCGTATGATTCATTTTAAACAAAATGAAATGTTTATTTAAATATCATAAGAAAGGTTACTTGCTTCCATTGAATTCTAATATAAAAATACAGTCATATACCAGTAATATATGTAAAAAAAGTCATTGGTCTAAATAAGCACACTAAAAATAGTAATGGGTATGATTTAGAGAAAAGAAAGGATGGAAAGGTCACAAACTAATGAAAGGTCACAAACTAATAGAAGAGGGAGAGAGAGGGAAGGGAGAGGAGAAATGATATATAAGGAGAGAGTGAGGGAGAGAGGAAGGCAGAGATAGAGAGAGGGAGACAATTGTGAGAACAACAAATTCGTACAAGGATTGCATCGTGGTTTATTATTGAAACTTTATTTTAATAATCGCTTGTTTTGAACGGCAATTTCATTGCAATTTAAATGTTGACTTAATTTTATTGTACCTTTTGTTCATGCTGAGAGAAAAAATTATATTTTATCGATAGCCTCAAATTTCTTTTGTTAATAGTTATTACAATGTGTTAATAATTATCGTTTACTTTTCATTAATTTATATAGTTTTCCAATCACGTTTACAGATACAAATTAATTTATGTTGAAATGTGCTCTGGTACGTCTATATTGGGCTCTTTTCTAAATAACACATTTTAATTTACAATAAGTCCTTAAGTAAAGACCATCTCTTTCATTCTCTAAATTTCCCAATGTACCAAATACCTATTATGCTCAAAAACCTTATTGCAAGTAAATTTCTATTAATTTTGAATGAATGAAAAGATCGCGTGCAGTGTGAGTTTGATGAAACGATGCATTGAATCCAATTGGCGCTTATATTAGAAGATGCCAAAATATAAATGGAATTTAGCTTGAAATAAGAAAGTAAAATACGTGTAATGCAATAAAAATAAGGAATTATCAACGTGTGAAAGAAAATAAATGTAAACCATATAAAGAATTGAAAATCTTGGAGCTAAATGATAAAAAGATGACGAACTGAAAATACTCGTAGAAAAAGGAGCCGTGAAAGGTAAATTCTCTGATATACTACAAAATGTCAGTGACATTACTTATAAATCAACTTAAGGATTTTGTCAATATTTAACTTCGAAATACCTATCTCAATTATCAAGTTGGAGACAAAAGAATCGCTTTCCGTACAGCATATTCTTAAACATCTGCACATTACATAAAAGACATTTGTTAAATAGAAAAGTTCAATTGTAAGTAGAAATATATAAAAGTACCTAAATACATACGCATAAAATAAACATCAAATTTAAACATGCAAACTCAGATATTTGAACGGCTAAATGCTGTGTATAAGACAAAATGACATTGAAAGAGTATATATATTTCGTTGTGTCTGTATTGATACATATATGACAAAAGTTGACAATTAAATTGAAGATGACCTCATATTTTAGCAGAGTATATTTTCTTTGTAAAAGTAATGTATGCTATTTCTGTTTGTGTGTATGCTTGAGTAGATTTGTATTTACATAGCCAGGTAGGAAAATTGCGAGTGAGTCTAGAGGACAGAATCTATGGGTAGATATGATTGAGAGTGGGAGTGCGAAAACTAATGTAATCCAAAATATGCTTATACACACAGGCGCACGCACGCACGCTCACACAAACACAGACACACACACACACACAACGTCAAAATTGGCATAACATACAGAGCATGATAGTATACCTACAAACTTAGCTGAAAACCATAGGACTTCCGAATATATACCTCACCATACGCATCCTTGAAATTTCCACTCTGTGCAGTTTCTGACTGTTTTCTTTCCTCTATTCTCCTCCCTCTCTATGTATATATATATATATCAAGTTAATCCAAACATGAAAACGCTAAGAGAAAACACAGCTAAGCGAGGACGTGGAACAAGTATAGTATTATTGGACGCTCAGGAAAGAAGGAGGGTTTAACGTTTCGAGCGGAAACATAGGAAAAGTAAAGATCCAAAGAAGGGAAGACAGAGGAAAAAATTCGCCAACGGTACACACGCGGTCATATATCTATCTATCTATCTATCTATCTATCTATCTATCTATCTATCTATCTATCTATCTATCTATCTATCTATATATATATATATATATATATATATATATATATATATATATATATATATATATATATATACCAGGCTAACGTTCTTCACAGGTGGGACCCTTATTGCAGATTCTGCGATATATTTGATGAAACAATAAACCATCTCTTCTCGAGATGTCCTGTGCTGACAACAACAAACGAATGCAAAAATAGCCACAATAGTATAGGACAGTACTTACATTGAAAAATATGAATACACTACAAAATCAGTAGTACTGGTATCTTGAATGATCATCATCCTTAGCCAGTCGCTGAAGATAAAAATGTCATTAACCTCTGGGATTTTCCAGTAAGCACTGACAGACGATACCGTCTAATCGAACATAGTCATTAAAGAGAGAGAAGACAATATTTGTTGATTAATAGAAGTAAGTGTTGCCACCCATAAGAGTATAATTGTAAGGTAATTCGACAAATTAAGGAAATAAAAGAACCAGGAAATTAAAATACAAAAGTTGTGGCATATTAAATGGAGAACTGTTCCTGTTATTGTATGATAAGAATGGGATATCTGAAACATCTAGATAATATACCAGGAGAACCATGTCTCCGAGAAATTCAAAAGATTGTGCTAACAAGTACAACACATTTCCTTAGAAGAATTATATCAATTTAAATATATGAGTTGTATTACATGAAGAAATTTCGCTACTGCCTCTGCCACCTGCCGTCCGCAAGCTTTCAGTCTTACTCTAACACCACTAATCTTTCACTCGCCTTAGGATGTTTGGTTTGTCTCATCGAGTGATTGTAACTAAGAAGCAGATTATAAGGAAATGATAATAATAATAATAGTAATAATAATAATAATAATAATAATAATAATAATAATAATAATAATAATAATAATAATAATAATAATAATAATAATAATAATAATAATAATAATGATGATGATGATAAAGGTACTATATATATAGCGAGGGAAATTGAAAAGAAGGAAAACAGAACTTGAGAGACAGAACTTATTAATTTGTTAATGTTATCAGTAAATTACGTCCATATTTTTATCACAACGTCAGTACTGGGAACAGGATGAAGCAATTATTTCTTTTCTCTTTTAAGCAACAGTCAGTTTCAATATAAATCCGTCCAATAGTTTCAAGTATGAGATTAAATGCTCATTCCTTAAGCAGTTAACAGTGAAGAATTTAACTGCGTATGTGTACATAATTGTGCATCTGATTAAGTTGTTGAAAGAAGTTCAGTGTGAGACACTAAACGAAACATGAATGTAATTTCGATGTTAATGCGTAAATTGTATGAAATGTTGTCAATGTTTATTTTAATGACACTTGTACATGCTTTATGGTGTGTAGCAATAGGCACTGTAAGTTTCATGTTTGTCAATGCTTACTGTACTAATTACGAAAGATGACATTGCTATAAAGATAAAGAGGTTCTCCGTTGAGTATATCCGAATGGCGGGTCTGTTGGTGAATGTCATTTGGATTTTGAAAAACAGTCATTGTGGTTTTGATCCCATTGAGACGTCAATAGATATTCATTAGATAGATATTCTCTGCTGAGAGCAGTATCAGTATAATGTATCGTGTGTCACGGTGAATTGCAAAACAAAATGAGAAACGATTTCATGAATTTTTTAGGAAGTCTCACTTGAGACGCGAGCTTCATAATCAGCATATACTCTTTTCGACGAATGAAATTCATCAGTTTCATAAAGATTTTTGTAAGAAAATAATTCGTCCAGCATGTAAACAAAACACAGAAAAATACTGGACGTTAATAAATATATTTTTACCAACAACAATATATAGTTTCTGTCCACCAAAGTATTTAAGATAATAACATACTGAAACAAGAAAAGACCATTACTGCAGAGTAAACTCATCTTGTAAATATAACACTACGTCGATAATGGCAAACTTTGGTAACGAGTCAAAGTGTTATTTACAATATGAGTTTTCTAACTGTATGTAAGATTCTGGAACACACAAGCGATTAACATTAAACGCCTTTGAAGTACTTCTTGATTGCATCAATTAGGAACAAAAAAAGACGTTGGAAACGGAACGCAAAATGTCTTCGACAATAAATAATTATGTGAATAAAACTAAAAATACGGAATGGAAATTTGTTTTCACCTTCTGTTGAAGACACTGGCAGTGGGGTATGTTAAAATATTCACATGTGTAGCAAAATAAATTCTACGAACATATGAGGTTTCCTTTTCATTGCCACATAAGTCGTTAGTGTCCAACGAACTATGGTTCGTGTGTTTTACTGGCAAATGCATGACAATCCTCAAGTATATCAATATCATTTTACACACATGATGTCAAAGGAAGAACCTTGCAAAACAGATATATGAAAGAAGCACCCGTGTCCAATTATACACCTATATACACACATATATATATACATCCATATATACACACATACATACCTACGCACATTCATTCAAACACACACACACGCACGCACACACACATGCATACATACATACATTCATATATATATGAATATACATACAACTTCGAGGGTAAACAGGTTAAGTCTCACCGCTGTTGGAATAATAAAAAATGGATTTGCAACGTACACTTCCGTACATTAAAATATATGTCGAATACGTTCTACGCGGTTCTGCATCTGTGGCCACGGAAACTAACTTCCTTACATCTAAATGTCATATTATACTTATGGAAAAAGCAAACCAGACAGTCAGACTGTCTGAAACACTATATACGATATTTAGTATAATTATTGAGAAAATATAGCTATAATGGGATGGGCGTTCATAGCTGATTTAACGTAACTCTGATTTACCAATTTGTCTTCATTATAAAATCAACAGTTAGAAAGGAAAGTGAACACGTTGCTTTAAGACAGCCAATCTTCGACATTGTCATAATGTTGTTTCTTCGTAAAAGGTGAAACAATTATTCTCCATATGAATGAAATTCAACTAGAAATCTAATAATCGAATGGGAATGGTTTTGCAGATGTCTATGTCTATCGAAAATCAACATTTGAACTCCATTCTATAAGTGACCCTGTACTCAGATTTTGGACCAAATACACAAGTAGTTCAGAAACATAGCACAGCAGATATATAATTACAAATAGCATAGTTCGTATTAGCCTTTGACAATTTCTTAGCCGCATTTAACGTCAGGTACTTTTTAGTACGTGTTACACTAAACCTGCAGAAAATTATTTATTAAATATTTAGAGAAAATATCACTGTACAAAAAGTTTACAATATAGAAAAAATATTTATATTTTTCAGTCACAATCTATTGCTTTGTCCGGAAAGTTCGTACCGATTTATAGTAGCTTACCTTTCGAATTATTTTAGAACATAAAATAGGATTTGACTAGACCTCTATTTAGAGCACATTTTAAGTTATCTTTTCGTAGAAGAAGGTTTATGTTCCTATAACCTGTGTTAATTCTGAAACACTTTAAAATGGAAGATAAGCACTTGATGCTTTTGGGAACCAGACAAAATTGCTAAAGCTCGGCTGGAATGTGTTACCCCACCCTCCATATTCACCTGATATTGCTCCTTCGGATTTCCACTTATTCAGGTCTCTGCAGAATTGTCTTAATGGTAAAAATTTCAATTCCTTGGATGACGTAAAAAGATACTTTGATGAAGAGGGTATTTTCAAGTTAAAGGAAATATGGAAACGCATTGTGCAACAAAATGGTTCATATTTGGTTCATCAAAAATGTAGTGGCAAGTATTTATTGACCTTTTTCTTTCCTTTAAAAATCGGCACGAACTTTCCGGACATTCTTAACCGTGTGGTTACTTCATTAATCTGAGCTCTAATTGAAATATATTAAACTGGCTTGTAAATATTCTGAAAAACTGTGATATTTCTGGCATTCAATTGATGGATTGAAACGAGGGTCCAAAAAAATTACACTCGATATGTAAACTGTATCCGATAAGAAATTTATTCATGTAGAAGAAGAATATATTACATCTATGTTAAAGTACATAATACTAAATTGGACTCAAGCCACGCTGTTCAAATTAGATGTGCGAATGAATCCTCAGTGACGCGCGTTTGGTTGGAAAAATTGAGCAAAGTGAGAAAATGGAAATCTAGGCCATAATATGCAGCAGATAAATGTAAGCTGAGAGCAAAACACTAGTGCAAGAGCGCAACATATATAGGATAGGAAGAAGGCATAATCACTACACAGTCCTTTGCGTCATAAAATGACATGCCTCAACTTTGGAGTAGCGACTCAGAAAATCTTTAAAGCAAATAGCTTCTGAACGTGCGTCTATGAATGTATATATATATATGTGTGTGTGTGTGTGTGTGTGTGTGTGTGTGTGTGTGTGCGTGTGTGTGTGTGTGTGTGTGTGAAAGTGCGAAAATGTGTGTCTGTGTACGCGTGTATCTTAATGTTAGGTTCTTCTGCGCCGAGTGCTACACTGAGCGGCAAAGCCTCTCCATCGTGGTCGCTCGGTTTCATCCCAGCTTTGAGGTCATTAGTGAAGGTGCGGCGCCCTTCTTTTCTCTTGCCAAACGGTGGTTTCCACAGAATGGTGGTTTTCACATGCCGCGACGATGGTAATCGGGGGTCATGACCAGATGGAGGGGCCTGGTCTCAATTCGGTGATGTATCTCGTCTTTTGTGATATGGTCCTGATATGATATTTGCCGTACCCCCCGGAAGCATCGTAGCTGAAATGCATTAAGTCTTCGCGCGATCTTCCACTTATAAGTGTGTATGTATATCTCTATGTTCCGTTGATCAGATCAACTGGAACCATCATCCTCGTAAGCGACGCAGTTCCACAAAATCTATCTATCTTTCTATCTATCTATATCTATATATATACATATCTATATATATATATATATATATACTATCTATCTATCTATCTATCTACCTATCTGTCTATCTATCTATCTATCTCTCTCTCTCTCTCTCTCTCTCTCTCTCTCTCTATATATATATATATATATATATATATATATATATATATATATATATGTACAATATTAACAGAAAAGAGGAATTTCGGGTGTCCCCACGTTGTGGATTGTAAAGTATATAAGAAATTAAAAACGGAAAATACGCACACTTACATGGTTAAAGTATAATTTTTAAAATCATTCACTCGTGAATTTCATTACAAACAACATGGACCTAATTTCTTCTTAAGAAAAAATATATTTTCATATAAATTAAACATTTTATCATGAATAGCGACCGCGAAACCGGTCGATACATTAAAAATTATACTATAACCATGTAAGTGTGCGTATGTTCCGTTTTTAATTTCTTATATATATATATATATATATATATATATATATATATATATATATATATATATATATATATATATATATATATATATGTATATATATATATATATATATATATCTATATATATATATATATACATGTATTTATCCATTGATATATATATATAGGAAAATGTCGTCAGAATTTTGGAAAAATATATTTTTATTTCTACATTATTATTAGCGCCTTCGGTCGTTTCTCAAACTTGTGACATAGAATTTTGTGAATGTACAAACACCTCTTTGATTGATATAAAACACAGGTTTTGGGGGGAGTTTTGAGAACATTGGAGGAGAACATTCTTTTTGTTTTTTGGGGTGATGTTACATGACAATGGAGATAGATAGACATATAAGTAGGTGGATAGGCTGATAGATAGATAGATAAATAGATAGATGTATATTCAGACATATATCTATCGGTATATCTATCTGTTTGAATATCTATCTATCTATCTATCTATCTATCTATCAGCCTATCTACTAACCAATATTTCTATCCATCTTTCTCCATTGTCATGGAACCTAATCCCCCAAAAGAAAATATATATTCTCCTCTTCCAATTTGTCACCCCACCACCACCAAAAAGAAACATCTGTTTTAGATAAATGAACATGCTGTTTATATATTCATAAAATTCGATTTGACATGTTCGAGAAACGAAAGAAAGGGCAAACAATAATGAAGAAATAAGATATCTTTCAAAATCCTGACCTTTTTCCGAATGTTCAATTTCTGTACACCACACCTAACAGTCTATATATATATATATATATATATATACCTACATACATACGTATTGATATATCTATATCTAGGTAGTAGGAGATCTGAAAAATAGTTTTTATGCGTGTTGAGAAATATTCGTTTCTGAAGTTTGATGGTTTAAAAAGCAGTAACACCCGTGGAAAAAGAAATAAGACAAGAACAAGAAGGAGAAAGGGGAGGGGAGAAGGAGAAGAGGAGGAGGGAGAAAAAGAAAAAAATACGGGAGTGGTTTGACCTAGTATTAGAGGAGGCTTTTGGAATCTGGTTTAATGGTGAAGTCACTTAAAAGTGACCTGTTGTGGTTGTAGCAATAGCGATAGGAAGTTCTCTAAATAGGTTAATGGGTAGACAGTTATTATCGTACCAATTGTTTTTAAATTTTACGTAGGTATTATTCTAAGGTCCTTGTACTAGTATCTTTTGTATTGGAAAAATTCACAAAAAAATTATATCTTGTGATAAGATATGATTCTTTGCTAATGCGCTGATTTTCGGTTGCACTGTCCCTAAATTTATAGAGGACGAAAATTATGTTATGTTCATTAGTGGCGAAAATGTCGATGTGTTCGTTTAATGCTATTTTTCTGATTTCCTATATTTTAATCTGGGATCTATGTTCACTCGTCCTCTGACGTAAACTGCTTTTAGTTTGACCAATGTATTGCTTTCGATATACTCAGCAAGTTAACACATATATCAGGTCTTCGAAACTACATGTGAATTTCTTTTTCAATGTAAAACTTTGACCCTGTTTGAAGGAGAAATCCGATCCCTCAATAAGGGTGATGCATATAATACAGCTAGATTTTTTATATTTTTCAACTGCCCGTTTCGATGTTGTTGACGAGTGTACTTGGGCTTGTGTTAGAATAATTTTCATTGACTTGAGTTGTCTTTTGCTCTTTATGATGGTATGCGTTTTGAGGGTTTCTTCTTCTTCTTCTTCTTCTTCTTCTTCTTCTTCTTCTTCTTCTTATTATTATTATTATTATTATTATTATTATTATTATTATTATATTATTATTATTATTATTATTATTATTCAGTAGTTTTATTTTTATAGCGTGCTTTCACTTCACTAGCGAGCGCAGCTCTGTGTGCCTTGGGTATGTGCTGTGATTTGTTGTGATGCTCTAATGGTTATTGTATGAAAAGTGTTCTGCATAGGATGTGTGCAGTGCCTAGTAGTCCAATTTTCTGTATGTTATATGTGTTTGTAAGTCCTGGTGTTTTTGTTATGTATTTGTCTGAATATTTTTTATCATGCCTAATGCACCTACTATGATAGGAATTGTTACTGTTTTCAGATTCCACATTCTAGTTACCTCTATTTCCAGGTCTTTGTATTTTGAGAGTTTCTCCATTTCTTTTAGAGACACGTTGTCATCTGCCGGTATTGATACATCAATTAGATAGCATTTTTTTCCTTCATGATCTCTGACAACTATATCTGGTCTGTTGGCCTTAATATCTCTATCTGTGTGTATCGGCATATCCCAGAGTATGGTTGCTTTCTCGTTTTCTGTGACCTTTTCTGGTGTGTGCCTATACCATCTTTTTTCTGTTGTTATTCCATAATGTTGGCATAGCTTCCAATGTATGTAGGTTCCAACTCTGTCATGTCTGTGAATATATTCCTTCTTAGCCAGGACTGGGCAGCTAGAGATAATATGATTTATTGTTTCTTGTCCATCTCCACATATTCTGCAGTTACTTGTAATATTTCTTTTCATTACATGTTTTTGGTAATTTCTGGTGGGGAGGCTTTGGTCTTGTGCTGCAATTAAAAATACCTCTGTCTTTGCTTTGAGTCCTGAGCTTCTCAACCATTGCTGGGATGTTTCTTTGTCTATTTCTTTTGCGTTTAGTTTAGTGCAGTATTTACCATGAAGGGGCTTTTCTTGTCATCGTTTTATCATGGTTCGTTGCTGTTCTATTTTTAGTTTGGATTTCATTTGTATTATAGCTTTTGTTGTTTCTTCATCATCTTCTTCTTCTTGTTCGTGTTTATTAGGTGGTATGATTTCTTGTTTGTATTTGTCAGCTTCCTTAAATACTGAGAACATTTTTTGTTTTGCTCGTGTTTTGCTGCTATCTGGATCAGTTTTCCTTCTTTCTGAAGTAGATATTTTTGCAGTCCTATGGTGGTTATTTTATAGTAGTTTTCCAGCTGTATAAGGCCTCTACCACCTTCTATACGTTGTATATATAGTCTTTCTATGTCAGATTTTGGGTGATGCATCCTAGATCCTGTCAGTATTTTTCTTGTTTTCCTATCTATTTTGGACAGTTCATTTCGTGTCCAGTTAAGGATAGTGTAGCTGTAACTTATAACTGGGACAGCTAAAGTGTTGATACCTATTATCTTGTTTTTAGCATTGAGCTCTGTTTATAGTATTGATCTAAATCGTCTATAATATTCTTTTTTTTTCTCTTTTATTTGTGTGTGTTGTGTCTTATCTAGTTCATGGATTCCTAAGTATTTGTAAGTTTGGCTTTGGTCTAATTCTTTTATTTCATTGGTTTTATCTAGTGTGATGTTGTTACTCTTAACTAGTTTTCCTCTTTTCTTGGTTACTTTGGCGCATTTTTCTAATCCAAATTTCATATCTATTTCTTTGGTAAATCCATGAACTGTCTTTAATAGTGTTTCCAGCTGTTTGTCATTTGCAGCGTATAGTTTTAGGTCATCCATATATAAAAGGTGGCTGATCGTTTTGCCGTAACATTTATATCCGCATCCAGTTCTATTTAGCATATCAGATAGAGGTGACAGTGCCAAGCAGAAAAGGAGTGGAGAGAGCGTGTCTCCCTGGAATATTCCTCTTCTAATGGGGATGTCTTTGGTTTTCATGAGTCCCTTTTTGTTTGGAGGTGTAGGACTGTTTGCCATTTATTCATAGAGTGCTCTATGAATTTTATGATTGTTGGTGCTACTTTGTTAATGGCTAGTGTTTCGAGGATCCATGTGTGGGGGATGCTATCAAACGCCTTTTGTAGTCAATCCAGGCCATACTGAGGCCTTTCTTCTTTCTGTGGCTGTCTTCAGTTACGGCTTTATTAATCATTAGTTGATCTTTACAGCCATATGAGCCTTTGCGACATCCTTTCTGCTCTTCTGGGAACAGTTTGTTTTCGTCCAGGTGCTTGTTCAGCCTTTGCGATATCACTGCAGTAAATGCCTTGAACATAATAGGGAGGCAGGTTATTGGCCTGTAGTTTTCTGGTTTTGCTGTTTCATTTGATTTGGGACTTAAGATGGTTTTCCCCTTCGTGAGCCATTCAGGCATTGTCTCTGGCCCTGCTAGTATGCTGTTAAAGTTTTCAGCCAGCTTTTTGTGCATTCCTGTTAGATATTTCAACCAGAAGTTGGGGATCTTGTCATGCCCAGGTGCCTTCCAGTTGCTTAGTTTTTGCAGTGCCTGGGTGACCTCTTCAGTTGTTATGGGGGTCCAAAGTTGTTCAGATGCCGAGTTTGTTATTTTGATACTCCTTTTTTTTGGCTGTTCGTTCGCCGACCATATTTCTCTCCAGAATTCTTCCAATTCTTCTGCCGTTGGTGCTGCAGTGACTTCTATTTTTTTTTTCCCAATTCTAGGTAGAAATTTTTGGGGTTGGAGTTGAACTTTTTGTTCTGTTCAAAGAAGCGTTGGCGTTTCTCGTACCGGCGGATCCTTTGAGCTTTGGCAAGGATATCTTGCTTCAGCTTTTCTTTTATCTCCGGCAAATCTTTTTCTGTGATGTTATATTTGCGGAGCATTTTTGTTCTCTTTTTGTTGCTCAGTAGCGTTGATTGTTTGCTGACTTCATTAAGAATCGACAGGTCTTTTCTAATTTTTTAAATTTTGTTTTGGATGTTATTTATCCACAGGGTTTTTTTGGGTGGTGGTACTCCTGTTTGGGCGGGTTTGGGTGAGTATCCAGCTTCTTTTGTGGCTGCAGTGGCTGCTGCGTATATCAAGTCATTTAGTTCAGTGATATCACTTTTTTTTGTTTCATTGGCTAGTTCAGTGACGGGTAGGTTTATGCTGTTTATAATTGGTGTTGTTATTTCGTTTATTTTTATTCTTGGGAGGTATGGTCGGTGGTCCATTTTGGGCTCTGTGGTTTTCAGTTCTTTGATTATTTTATTTTTATATTATCATAATCATTAGGCTCCCCTTCGTTGTTTACATCGTGTTTGTTGGGAATGTTGCGTTTGTCTTCGTGTTTTATTATTATTATTATAATTATTATTATTATATTATTATTATTATTATTATTATTATTATTATATTATTATTATATTATTATTATTATTATATATATATATATATATATATATATATATATATATATATATATATATATATATATATATTCACGACAAACATTGAAAATACAGTCAAGAAAATTTGCTAATTTAGTATGGTTCTCCCACTTTTGGCTATATGTAAAGTAGACAGTGTAAGTATTCAAACATTTTAAGACTAACTTCAATTTTCTATTGTTTCTTCCGGTTCTATATAAAGAAAATCAATATTTTAAATTATCTCCCGCAAACCAATGTTTTCCAAGTCAATCTCTGCTTAATTTAATTCAATCATTTTGAAAGATATTTCCCTTTCCAAGGCATATGGCGTTTTTCCCATAGATTGGGAATACACGCAAACGTCTCGTCGTTATATCGTTATAAACATTGCAATAAGTCTAGCTTTGGGGCTATATCAGTAATAGTCTACTTCATATTATGTTGCCGTAATAGTTTGGTATTTAGAAGAGCAGAATGATATAATTTCTTAGCTTTCTAACATATGAAGTAGTCTCACTAATTATTGACAGCGGGCCCTGATACTTTTTAAAACATATCCATATATATATATTTCCAGTCTTCAATGCATGTGTTCGTTCCGAAATTCGGTATTAGAGAGTATGAAAATTTTGCAGATGATTTATTGCATTTGGTATAATATGTATCCTGCTTAGGGAAATTTGGTTGTAGAATTTTAAAGAAACATTTAGCTAAATTTCTAACCCTGAGTGAGGAAGAAGGGGTGGACCACGCAATCTCACGTATTCTAGGTTCGGAATTACTGAATATATTATGATTTTCAGGGGCAGACGGCTTATAGTTATATTTCTTACAAATAATATGTTTATAGTTTCTCGAGTTAAACCCTTTAAGTTGCGGTTGATTAGTTCTAAGTGAATTAATGGGACTAATTTCCTTGAATCTACAGCATTACGTAGGTGTTCATAGAATTCCAGACCTTCGTCACTATCCATACGTTTGTCAAAGAAAAATGGATTCTTCCATTGTTGTTAGTATAATATCATTTGCATATGGGCTTTGAAAATTTATAAAAAGAACAAAAAAGTTCTCATTCTTTAATCTATCAAATACTTAATTACCATGTAGGATTTCATCACGAAGGAAACCATCCTGGTGCGGTGGGGATTATGTTTCTGTATTGGAATAATTAATACGCCATTTATACTATTATTGTACCCCTGAAACAGCTGTAGATAATATTCACCCGAAACCATGTATTTATTTACCTATTTATCTACATATATACCCCTGATGTTTTAAAATTTTAACTCATTTCGTATAAACATCAAAATCTAAATTTATTCGAACAGTTCCTTCTGGGAAGACGTTACCTCGACATTTTTATCTCTTTATTTGTCACTCCTCAAATCGAAACCTGAACCTAAGGTACATGATGCATAGTTTTCACATATGACTTTGACGTATAATTTTGTTCACTGACTGATATGTATATTTATTTGGGTGTGTGTTAAAAATTATGCTGTGAATTTCTATTTGAATCCCTGTTCCTTCTAAAATATCCCTTATCCTTCGATATATACTATATATATATACACATGAATACATAGATGCATATATATTTGTCTGTGGGTGTAATATGTGTCAATATGCGTGGGTTTATGTGTTCGTGTGTTTGTTATGTGTGTGTGTGTGTATACATTCATGCATATATATAATAAACCTTCGGAATTGGAAATTGAAAAGCCGCGGCGAAAATGAAATGTTTCTCTCTAGAAATCTGTTGCGATAATTTTTTAACAGTAAGCTCCTAATGGTATCCATAAAAATTATAATTATCAAATATTAGGGAAAAAGATTCCGAGGGTTAAACACATAGTTATTGATCATAATCTCCAATAAAATATATTTGAAAACACTTTAGTATTCAATATAGTTCACTTGCAACACGTTCAGTTAAACAGTACACACATATTCATATACATGCATGTAAATACACACACACACACGCACACACAGACACACACACACACACACATATATATATATATATATATGTACGTGCATTCATACATGGATACGTACGTACATACATACACACATAGATACATACATCCACACACATATATCTATGTGTATGCCTTTTGCTTGTGTCTTTATATAAGTATATTATTTAACTCAAGATGTTGCACGTGATCAATATTGAAATTAAAATCTTTACATATAATGCTTGACCCTAAAGTGGGGAACTGGCAGAATCTTCAGCACGCCGGCTAAAACACTTAGCGGTTTTTCGTCCACTTTCATTTTCTGATTTAAAATTTCTCTGAAGTTTGCCTGTTACATGACTTTCCCCTTCTTGCCCATAGCTCTTTTCTTTATTTTCTCTTTTGAAGTCTCATCTCATATTTCCAATAGTGTTCATTCAATATTTTAAGAAGATAGGTTCCTGATATATAACATTTTAAAAACGACTGGTACCAATAATCGACACCTCATCTGACAAATAATCCTCATAATTGCAGTCATAAGGAAATAAGCACTAGGTTCTATACATTCATATTACGATAGATATATTTATTTCAAGTATGTTGGAAATTCTATTCTCTAAAGCATTTGTGAAGTGAATCTGTCCTTATGATAACAAATAATCTGAGTAACGAAAAACAATCATATTTTCATATAAATACAGCATTGTTTAGTAAATATTTCTGAACGAGATGGAAAATTGTGAAAATTCCTCATCTCAAAATATTTATACAGAACTGAGGGTTCAGCATCTTTTCTACGAATCTGTCCCTAGCTTCATTTAAATTCTACCATTACTGGAAAATTCATACCTCTACATCAATAAAAAACATGTATACAGAAATTCGCAAAAAATCTGAATTTCTGTAAAAGGCCAGACACATTTTCCTGTGATATTAGCCAGTTGTATAAATAGACATATCATAAATGGGCTCTGATGCTGAATGTGTGATGCTTAATTCTCATAAGAAATACAGTAACGTTCAAAGAAAACTTGTAACCTCCACTCAGGCTGATGATCAAAAAATTTTCATTTTTGTTGGTCGAATAATAGACCTTCCCTTGCAATCGATTCACGTGACCCAAACAGTTGATCCATGTTAACATTTCATAAGCATTTAGCAATATAACACAAAAGTTATGTTTTGTTTGTTCCCCTGGAATTATTCGCAATTCAGTTGTAAGCTAAAGTACTTGTTCGTTAAAGCAACCATATGCCTGGAAGTTTGGAGGACTTTGCTATTTATTGAAAATACCACTAAGTTTAGCATCGTCTTTTTTATGACCCGTAACAACAAGTATTATGCTAAATTATACATGATCACTAGTTCTGGAATATATAACTTGCAGCCACTCACACCCTGCAACGAAACTCTACTTATTCATTGAGCGCAAGTTTTCAGACATGAGAGAACATTAAAACATGTATATCCATTCGAATGGACTTAATACACCTCAGTGAAGCTAACGGTTATAAGAATTATCAGTACAAATTCATATAGCGAAGTAAATGTGTTTTTATTCGAATGGAAAGCTGCGCATTAACTTAAATCACACAGAATATTAAAACTATAAACCAAACGATTGTGGGAAGTATTTGGCAGCCAATAAACCTCGACCATCAAATAAAAACACAGTTTACACGCTCATATAACATAAAGACATAATTTAGAATTAAATTACCTTTAGGAAGAGAGATATAATTTCCTCCGAAATCATAGTTCTCCATTGTGTTTAATGAATGAAAAATTGTACCGATCCGTATAACTTTTAGAATGAATATTATACTTTATCTTTGTCTTTTATTTTTTTTATTTTCTGTAATTTATAGCCAGTCGCTGCGACCGGAACGTACATTTATATTATTTGTCCTAACCGAAAGCAGAACTGTTCAATAAATCAGCTTTATCAGCGTAAATAAATATAAGTTGATTTTATTGACGAATGTGAAAGTGCAGATTCAGCTAAAGGCTGTAGTAAGTTCTAGCAACGGATAAACACGACATTTATTTCTGTCTGTTTCCATTGGTCCTTTCAGTCAATGAAGCAGGTGTTTTTCTACGATATAATTTGTTTTAAAGAAATATTTTTAGCAGAGTATATGAGAAATAAAGTTACTTAAATATACATGATTAGAAATATTACTGCTACTGGCGAAGATGATTTGTAAAACATCGTGTTGTTACTATTGTCTTTGAGATTATCACTTAATATTAGAGTACGGTCTATTGCTCCTTTTTTTATAAGAAATAATGTATACAATACAATACAATACACACTTCAACTGCATTCTTATTTTAGATTTATTTATTTTTCAGACCAGTTATGTTTGAGCGACAATAAGTGTACTTAGTACGAAGCAGGAATATTACGATGGAATTTACCATATTGCATTACCTGTGTTTCAAAACTGTCGTTTTAACACTTTCACGTATGGTGTTGTTCAACTACAAGAATTCTTAACCGAAACATTTCTAATCATGTGATGGTTTCTAGCCATAAATATTACAGCTAAAAGTTCGGCTAGATTTTGAATTTTGGGAGATTCAAAAGTGGAATCCCTTTCTATTTATTGCCGACGAACAGATCAGACAGTAGTAGTTCTTGTAGACAATCTTTGAAAGGTAAGATTGCTTTTCATTGTAATTTTGTTTCTTCTACTTTGTTTTATCAAATAAACAAAATATATTTGTATTGTTTCATGTCGTGTTAAATTAGCTAGGAAGAACACATTTTGCAAAAGTAGATATCTGCTCAACGAAATCTCTTTATTTATTTCTTGTTATACACAAACAGTATTCATTAATAGTGAAAATGTACCGAATATTTCTTGGTTTAAATGCATTGTATGCATAAAACAAAATTTCGATTTCTCTAGCGACTTTATGTATGAGCTGCTAACTCGTATATTTCTTATATATGTCTATATCTCTTTTTTTAGCGATGAATGGTGCAGGCAAATTCTAAGTAAAAACAGTGGGAAGATGTTATGGCAGAAATCCTGATATATCGATCCACATCTGAGAAAATCAAACATTTTTGGTGTGTCAAAAGCAATTGTTGATTTTGGCACCAGTGATGCTGAGGCCAACGAGGATAAAAAATTTATGAAATATCAGCAGTCGAAGCTCATATCGGAAGAAGAGGTAGAATGTTCTTAGAGTAACCGGTTTAACTATTTGGAGGAACACAATGACGAAGTGATAATCACAAGTCAAAGCAGTTAGTGCCCCGAGACATTTTAAGAAGATTTCAAAACTGAAGAAAAGGGGGGCAATTTTCATTCGAGAAACGACGCTACATACAAATGCTACCTTTCGGGACAAAGTATTTCCTGATCCGCCCAAGGAAGAAATCACACCTTAGAAATATTTAAAACAAGTGTTTGGTGATAAATTGTGTGATCTGTTTGCTGAACAAATTCGTATTTCGAGCAATGCAATGGAAATGCATAAATATTGATCACAATGAAATGGAGCGCTATCTTGTTATTCTTATACTGAAATCAGTCATTTACCCGAGGGTTAGATGTATTTGTCCGAAGGAACAAGACCCCTGATTTTACGGATGTTATTTCTCTCAATCGTTTTGAAAAATTCGACAGTTTTTCCATTGAAAATACCAAATATCCAACAAAACATTTAACATTTAATTATAGTAAGTTTTTCTAAATGAGACCAGTTGTTCACACTTTCTTTGCTAAAAGCTGATCAGTTTCAGGAGTGCAGAGGCAATAGATAGATGAGCACTTTCTTCCACCAAACTTTCCATCAAATTATGTAATACATGCCCCAAAACCTAATAAATGAGGTATTAAAACTTGGGCTCATTGCGGTGTAAGCGGGATCACATATGATTTTGAGGTGTGTAGTGAATAGTTTAGCTCATCAGAAACAGAAGTTAATTGGAATATTTTGATGGGTGGAAGAGAGGCTGAGTTTTAAACTAGAAAATTACTTTGCCATGAAAATTATAAAGTTTACTTGAAGTGTATGGAAGAGAAAAAAAATTGACTTTTTGCTGCTTTACGAAAACATACTATGAAGTGTCCTAAAAACAAAACATTAATGACAAAAGGTCGTAGATCCTATGACTAGTGCGTAGAGGTAAACTCTGATACCCTCAAGGCATGGTGGTTTGGTGTAACCAAGTTTCGCACATGTGTAACTGGGGATACCACTTGTCAGTAGGACAGAAAGGATTCCAGGTATGAGGAAGTCGTATGTTTTAGTTTTGCAGTTTTACAATGTGCACATTGGATGTGAGCATTTTTGCAACATTATGATATCACTTCGTTAACATTCAAATATGTACTACATCATATTCTTTATTACCTAATTAGAATATCTGTTAGATATTCTAATAAGGTAAATAAATAAATGTATGTTGTAGGTTCGGTGTGCACTTATGGCATAAAGTAAAAAGATCAAAATCTTATAGAGCATAAACTTCAAGTCAGGTTATTTAACATTTTCTTCCCCCATGTACGTATATATTATAAGTTTGTCATCACACTTTGCTCACGTTGACGGGGGTCACATGTTTGCTACGTATATTCGAGTACGCAATCATCATAGGGTACCAAAGATTTTAGTGGGCTTCTTCCTACCGTGCGCCTCTGCCAAAAATAAGTGTTTTGCACTGAGGAGGTGGTCAGAGGTGAGACAAAACTCAACGCAAGTACATCCTTTAGGACGTTAAGCTGCCTTCCCTTAACACCTTTTCTGAATTTCTGTCAAGGTCTAACTATAGTAATGTTTTCTTTATCAGTACTTTTAGGAGAAAGCTTATCAAATTTACTTTTTACTGTAATTGCCCCTTCCGTGGATAACCAATTGTTTTTAACACGTATTATGGCTTCTGATAACTTAGTTCCCTGGAATCGACTATTCATATGCTCACGCTAATTCTTCTCACTCCCCATAACTCGTATTTATCCCTCCTACCCTGCAACATATACAGGCATTTGAAATCCCTGGAGTGTTTCGTTTAGAAAACAATGTAGAGCATTAGTATGTTCTCGTTTCGTTCAGTGGGATCATTTAATATAATATATCAGTCCTAGATCTTTTGACACTATTTCAAAAACTATAGATTGACAATAATCATCGAATCCCCCAAATAATACTTGGGAACATTTCCGGTATTCCACATGTATGCGCGTGGTCTGATCATCGTAATTTAGCTTTCGTTTCGCCGTATTCCTATCTTCCCCAAAGGTTCCTCTTACTCTTCTTTGATATTTCGCTTACACATTTTTGTTCGTGTTCAGTCATACTTTGTTGTTATCTTATTTTCTTTTCATCCTTTTCAGTACCCCCATTCGTCTTAAAACTGTGTCCATAAATTTAATATCCACTCCTTCAGTACATCATCGTCGGCGTCCTTGCTCCAGTTTCTGTGAGTTCCTGGAAGGTGCTTGTGCAATCGTGTTATCATTTTTCGTGTGTACTTGTATGCGCGTCACTATAAGGGATAATACATGTGTGTTTACATACTTTTGTACAGGCGCTATATGAACATCACCTTTTTAGATGTAATTGGCAAGTCACTTAGAGACTTTGTATCGATGAAATCATTGGTGGAATGAACACATTAAAGCATAATGGTTCATAATCTGCTCACATACTGACAAACAATTGTGTTGGATTTAACAGAAAATAAACTAATGGACCGGGCACACATTATCCAAAGAAGAGGTTAGCTAATACGGGTTAAGACGGATCCTATACAGAAGAAAATCAATGAGACGATGGCACTCGTAAAGGAGCAAATAACGCTTCTTACATGTGAAGAGATAAATGAAATGTGTGTAACTTGTTATGTGTTTGCAGAATAGAAACAATCGAAGCTATGGTGATGGAAGCGACAATAGTAAACATTTCATTGAAAGACATGCACATGATAAGGCTGAATAAATATTTGTAACAACAGAGTTTTAAGAGATGAGACTATAAAAAGCGAAATAATGTTATAGGATTAAAGAAAATAAATTCTAAACAATTCAGACCGAATTAAATCATTGAAAGCGAGATATTTTAAGAGTAAAGATCTTGTGAATAAAACAATTCTGAAGCTACAATTACTTCATTTTATAAAAAAGAAAAGGATTAGTCACCAATGTTATGTTATCTATGTTGCTTGGTAGTTGTTAAAGGGTTAGTGCTGCAAACGTAGAGAAAAGGGTAAAGAAAAGCTATGGCTTATTAGACAGTTTGAACGTGACAAAGAGATAATTAGAAGAGATTTTTGAGTGAAACTGAAACAATGATAATAGACAAAATAAATTGTTGTCTTTTTTCTTGATCGAAACTTCAGCATACATAAGAACGATTTAATGTAATAATATATCACGCAAATGTTTAGACAATATTCTCCTAGATACAATATCTCACCAGGTAAACCAGACATTTCTATTAATTGAGAAAAGACATGAAAAAATGAACGCCTGGATACGTGTTCAAAAATTTATCGCTTCCTTCGCATTTACTGTAAGGGAAATTTGGAATAGAATTTAGAAGAGTCGATTATATAATAGATCAAATCTGTTAAAGCTTTACTAGACTGATCAAAGCTATTAAAGTCTTACTAGATTTATCGACAAACATGATCAGATGTCTATAACTAGGTACAATGTTATGTGCAATCTATGTAAAATTGCATCAAATTTTGAATACCTCAAGAGCATATGGGTTCTAGATGTTTTGAACGATGCATCTGAAATCGGTTCATTTCAATGAATGTACAAAGAATACCACACTAGGGGGTCTTTGAACGAATACCTTTCATCACTCAAGATCTAAAGAAGACAAAATTGAAATTTATTATCTCTAATTATCTAATTATGTGCCACGATTTGCTATAGGAAGTATTTACAGGCAATTTATTTCCTGTCAACAAACATGCGATCAATTCATTGAGGCCAAACCAAAACCAATTGAACAAAAGAAGCGCAGAGAACGCTCCCAGAGGACCACAGACTGTTTGATCCTTGATATGACAGGCATTAGGCTGTTGAGGTCAGTACTAGTAGTGAAATAATGTCATATTCTTGTATTGTGGTGTCACTTAGAATGTTTTATAACTGATAACTACATGAACACAATTTATGATCGCATAATGTATTTTCTAGTGCTTCAAGCTTGCAGTGAAGCGGGTGATGAAATTTCCGGTTAGGCAAAACGTACCATCTCGCCATTTGTTATTTGCAAAGTCTTATATATATATTTGCAAACTCTTACATAAATTCACATTTGAAATCCGTAGACGTTTGCTGAAAAAATAACAGAAAGGAATTTGGTATTGCAAAATATGTGACGTGTAGATTATATCCATATGTAGGGTGTTCCAGTTTAATACAATAATGCAAATATGTATAAGTATATAGCCATACTGCAACCCGTTCATATCACACATAAGTCATAAAGAATGAAAGTGAAAACAATTTATCTGAACAATCCCGAACTTGCTGGCCTTGTGCTTCTAGTTGAAGTGATCATTATTATTATTAATGAAAATCTTAATAATATAAAAAAGATAATATCACTAATAATAAGAAAACAACTTGATGAAATAGCAATAAAATATGTTGTAGATGGACAGACAGCAAATAGCACATGTGAAATAAAGTACTCCCGGAATAAGTGAACATATAACAGTGCCATGTAATTCTATATATAATGGAATTACATTTTAAAGACTTATGTTATTGAGATTATATAGCATTCACATACACACAAGACGAAATCTTATATAATGCTTTGTGAAAGTGTTTGGAAGGAAGTTTTAGAATTTACCAATAATTAAATACTAGAAATAAGATTACGCCGAAAACAGGTACCTATATCAAATTGAGTTTCGCATTAAACTTCATTCTGCAGAGCAGCAAAATCTCGCAACATCACAGAAATTAACACGTATAACCAGACAATTAAACGAAGACTAAATTTTGCTGACTCAGCTCGAGTCAGAGAAATACTTCACCTGTAGGGAGAAGCGGTAATGGAAATCAATATCTAAATAGTAAAACATCATTTAATACTGAAAGATAAAATGGAGAATTTGAAATAGAGCTACAGGAGGAAAAGATATGGAAAATTCAACCTACAAAAACAAAACAAAATTTGCAAGACAAACCATATTCTCAAATGTACACAAAAACATAATCCATTTATTGCTCAAGACAATTTATTACACAGGACCAGTCATGCAAAAAAAGTCAATGTTGCACACGTGCATGCGGAACTACAGATAAAAATTACATGAGTATATTTATAAATGTTTATAAATGAGTATGCCTCTCTGCATCGGTGGTACAATAATTTAGAAATCAATATCATTTGTTTAATTATTACAATCAAATATATTAAAACAATTGACTTCATTTAGATTGGTGACATTCTAAATCTGCAGAATTTAAAAGAGATATTTTGAACAGTAGAATATTTTAAGATTTGATGAAATGAGAGAAGTTAAACGTTATGGTGAATAATTTAGACTCTGAGAAATGAATTTAAAGCGGTTGTTAAATGTAAAATAGATTATGATCAGTGAGAGAAATACAGAGTTTAAAAGTGCGAAACACAAATACGCAGATGAAGCAATACATACAGAACGTACAATCACGCGTAAAATTACACAAACCAAATACACATAGTTACGCTTGCATAGGTACACAGTCATGTGCATATAATGTTAAATCTTATATGGAAGTGAAGATTAATGTTTAAAGCCATTCAACAATGATTAAGTTCTCCTGGAATATTTTTAAGGGTACTTTACTTTTCGGAATGGCGGTTGCGACTTCAAAATTAAATATGATATTTATTGTGTTTCGACATATACACCAATAGGAATGATAGAATTAAAAAAAAACTACGCCTATCTTTCTTATGAACTTTTCTCAAATGAAATATCATTGCAAAAGAACATTCAGGTTTTGTTCCAGCATTTACTGTAGGAGACAATTGCCTTCTAAATCCTGTCGTTATCAGACCGAATTGTGAATTTAATCTACGAAGGTAGATTACATAAAAATTCTTATCAATATGACACGAATGGTAAATCTATGTTATCTTCGTCTCCATTTTACTGTATCAATTTTCTGTCGTTTCAATGTAGAATTTCGGTTATTTTTTTCCTTGATCCAACAGAAAGTGTAAGAAAGAGGGGGAGGGAGAGAGGAGGATAGAGACAAAGGAAAAGAAAGAGGGTGCGGAGAGAGAAAAAGGAAAAAAGAGAGACAGGGGACAGAGCATGAGAGAGAAATTTAATGTAGTTTCAAACAGTATTCAAATTAAATTAAACGAAATATGATCAATAACGTTGGAGGAAATTGAAATACATAACCTTTTATATATTTTAATAGAGTTACCTGCCATTAACTGTGGGTGCAGGTATGTCTTATAATATTAAGAACAATAGATTACTCGGTATTTTTTCACATATTTGGTTTGACTATTGCTTTGAATTTTAATATGAAATGGTGACATGTATGAAAAGATCGGTTTTTAATTTTTTAATATTTTGCGATATTAGCACATAAAACATCTTGTTAAATTATTCTTCTTCGTTCCTCCCTTTCAACATTTTCCCTTATTTTCGTTTTCTATACCGTAAATCTAATATACGCACACCACTTATTCTTTATTACAGTTGGTTGTTTTGCTACATTTCTTAAGTAGTATCCATCTATACTTAGACTTATACCTTGATTCAGGATGTATCATTCTTACGTCAGGTTTCTTATTCTATCAATACTGTAGATAATTTTGTTTAAACTGTCTCTCTCCCCATCTCCGTTTCTGTATCTCAATAAATTTTATATATAACCTCATCACACTTAAGCAGCGTCATACGGCAAATCCTTATTTTTTTACAGAATTATTGAACTACATTAATTTAATTTCATAAATTACATATTGTTCTGGTCATTACGTTTAAATTTAATGAGTTTAATTGATCCTACCCAATGTTTATTCCTCTATTATTTGTGATCAGTAAGAAATGACAATAAACTTTTATGGTAAATAATAATTGATGAAAACAATACGTAAAACAATAATAATGATTTAACAAAAAATATATTAAAAATCATTCATATATATCACCACTTCTAAAATAACAAACACGATAGTGCTTTTGTCCAATATCTCTACAGAATATTCACTAAGTTTATGTTTCCAAAACGACATGCAAAAATGCATTTCTGCAATTGAGAATAAATTTGCAATTATTTGTTTTGGCATTTTTTCAATCACTATACGCATAAAGTGAGATTTAATGTATTATGAGAGTATGTATTTTGAAACTGTAATCCTATCCTTTATATTATATCTTTATTATTGATTTCAATGTTACTATTAACGCACACTTTTATACAACTGCAGTTAGATAGTGTATTAGTTATAAGTAAGAATATATAATAGACAAAATATATGATATATCTAGGGATCATCTTAAATGTTTCCATAACAATAAATTGACATGTCTATTTGCAATTCATTCTGACTTGGTTTTCATACTTGCTAGTGAAAGATATCATACTTAATTTTATATACAAAACTTTATGTTGAACACACTTTTTTCTTAAGTAAATCCCTATTTTTTCCGTATATTTCTATATCCCTTCTTTATATATATTTGCATCAAACAATCATTTTTCCTCTCTCTCCTCTCTCTCTCTCTCTCTCTCTCTCTCTCTCTGTCTCTCACTCTCTCTCTCTATCTATCTATCTAACTATCAACGTATATGACTATGTGTGCGTGATCGTATGTAAATGTGAGTACTTGTAAATACACACATATATGTATGTATATCACCGTGATCACCGTGATCGACCAGGCTATCAGATGTTGCTACACATCGCTGGTCACAATGCGCTTTGCATTGTCTTTTAGCCTTCAAGTGACGCCACCCCGCGGTCTAAGGGAGCAGGCCATATGTATGTGTATATACAAACATATATATGTATATATATATATGCTTGCATGTATATATATATATATATATATATATAATATATATATATATATATATGCTTGCATTTATATATATATACATATACATACATACATATGTACATATATATATATATATATATATATATGGTGTGGCAAGTACCTCAGTGATTAGTGTGTTGTTAGTATCTCAATCACCATATCGTGCTTTAAGTTTTATATTCAATGAAAAGATTTCTAAAATCTAAGGCCAATTAACATCCATGCAGTTGAACAGATCTTGGCGTTACTTGGAGCATTGTGGAGCGTGTTTTTCGCTCCATGGATTGTCGTTTTGTCTCTGGCTGAAATAGACGTAGCCAACACTAATCCTTGCTTTATAAAACCTTGAAGGAAGCCATCTGAACCTGCATTGAAGTATGTCAGATTTACCTATTAAGTGATCAGCTAGGTGCACTTTTGATCCGGTATCAAAACTTCCTAATGCTAACGCCATTGCGCAGAGCATACTCAACTGTTTCACAGAATATCGTAATAGCATCGGCTATTTGATTTATAGTAAATCGCTTGTTATGCATCAAGACGTTGTGATTACAATCAATATGCTCCTTGGTGGCGTCAGTTCCCTCTTTGTCACTGTTGAAAATGTTTGAGCGTCATCCCCAAGTATTGCAACTATGTCAGTATAAATGCTCTTGTGGCTAAACCTCTTTTCTGCAGGTACACGGTAATCCACGACGCCATGTGTTGTGCAATTTCAAGAAACTTTGGGGAAGCTAGTTACTTTTGAATGCTTTTTTGAACAGTTGAATATCAGTTTAACCGGAAATGTACAATGCAGTGTTCAAGAAAAGTGGAAATCATTTCTCTAGCGCCTCCTTGCCTATGACCTCTTTCAGCCCACCCTCGTATATGTGCATACACACACACACACACACACACACACACATATATATTATATATATATATATATATATATATTATATATATATATATATATATATATATATATATATACTATATTAAATTAGAGATAAAACCACTATTAGGCAAATCATACAATGAAAAACTTAAGCCAATACATAAGATTAATTAATTTATATTATTTAAATATATATAAAAATTATTATAAAAGATAATTAATGTAACACTACGATCGTTTCATGGCTGTTCAATTCTTAAAATTGTCGAGTTACAGTCATTCTTCAGGTGGTTTACATATTTAACTTGGCGAGGTTAAATATACACACACATATATATATATATGGAAAGAATCTTATGAAAAGCTTCTGGAATTCAAAACCATACATCCCAACATCCAATTATGGAATTCAGCAAACATCATCTCCCTTTCCTTGATCTCCTAATTATAAAAACACCTAAGAACCAAATCATAACAGACAACTACCACAAACCTACAGACTAACAACAATACCTACTCTTTAGCTCATGCCACCCAAAACACACCAAGACAAATATCCCTTTCAACTTAGCTAAAAGGGTATTACCATTGTCTCGAGAAATACGCCTTCGAGGCCTAAAAAAACAGTTACAAAGCCAATATCCCTCCACCCTTATAGAGTATGGAATAAAACGCGCCAAAGAACTAGACAACATTACACTGAAAACCACCCAACACAACAACACACACAACCCCCAAATACTTCCATACATTTCCATCCAAAACCCCCAAAATACCGAAGCATACACCACAATCATACAAAACCTCACTCTACTGTCAACAGACCCAAAAATGAAAAACATTATAAATACACACAAAATCCTCAAATGTAAAAGGCAACACAAATCTTTAAACAAACTCTTGACAAATGCCACCTTCACACACCAGATCCACCCCCAGCAGTTAAAAAATGTGCACGCCCAAACTGTTGCACCTGCCCCTTCCTACTTGAAAGCTCTGAATTTATCTTCAAACAAGGAACGAAGTTTAAAATCAAGATCAACTTCTCCTGTTTCTCCGAGAACCTTATCTACGTTCTCACATGCGCCAGTTGCCAACATAATTATGTTGGACAAACGAGCCTCCCTGTACGTAAAAGAGTAGCGGTCCATTAAGAACAAATAAATCTCCCGGAATACCGGAAAATTCCACTGAGTGGTCACATAGACTCATGCGCTAAAGACAAAAATCCCAAATTTTACATATTCCCCTTCTACCAATGTAAAGACGGAATCACCACACAGGAGAGAATTAACAAGGAGAATCTCTTTATTGAAAAATTCAAATCTCATCTTAATATGCAAACTCCTCGTTGATCATACTACTTTTTTCTACCTCATTCTTCATGGATGGACTAATACAAATATATAATGATACCATAAAGTCATCACTTCAAGCTAAAACTTATATTCTTTATTTATCATTATTATTATGTTATTATCATTATTATCTTTATTTCTATTATATATGACATAACAATCTGAAATGTAATTATAACTTGGTTTATGTAAATTTATATAATTAGAAAACCTTATAATTAAAGTGTTAAAATCTGAATGTTAAGTTAGCTAACAATTATATAAAAAAATAAAAAAAGATAATGCAAATGAAGCTAAAATGATAATTTAAGGTTTATTAACACCCTTTATTACCAAAAATTGATAAACCCAAATTTTCCCTTGCCTATATATATATATATATATATATATATATATATATACAAATATACAGACACATATATATATACATATACACATACATATATATACATACATACACACACACACACCACACACACACACACACACACACACACACACACACATATATATATATATATATATATATATGAGTAAAAGTACGTATGTATATATTTGCGAATACAGTTTATGGTACAGCAATGTAATTGCATTCATATTTTAGTTTCAGGCTTAGCACAGAAGGAATTACCTCCTTACATACATAATTCGTTCTTCTCAGGTTGTGATATAAAACAATTAACAGATATTTTTCTGTTCTAAACTACAGTATTGATAATTTATCTCTTTGATAAGGGCCAAGACATGTTTTATATATTAATGATTATTTTTAATTCAGTATATCTGAATTCATTAAGGGAATACTTGGTTATATGATTAAAGGTTCATACATTATACCATTATTCGGAGTAAGTGATGTTTTAAAAATTCTTCACTGAAAATGTATACTCTTCATTGCTGAATGCTTTTATTGTTTCATATTGCTAAAGCTCCATATTTCACTGAGGCGTAACGTTTGAATTCCATAAATACTCATTGTCACTGAGCTTATCTTGATAACTCAATCCCACCATTTAGTGTTACTAATGAGTTGAATGTTACTAGATAGGCGGAATGACAATCATACAGATTACATTTTATGATGCTAGCGTTTACAGATGCTGTTCATTTTCTTTTGCAAATGATTTAAGTAACCTATCATGCTATTTATCCCTTTGGGCTCCCGCTTCCAATGTGTATGTGTATAGTGAATGGGTGCACATAAGGAAAGCTATATATTAGGAACAATTACGTATGATGAGCCGTATGGCGCTTCATGCTTATCAACAGAGCATCACTCCCGAATATATTGAATTCTGCAAATTCGAGATTAATAGAAACATTAATAGCACAAATAAAGAAAGGAATAAAACAAATGCCCAAAGAGTTCACACACAGCAGAAAAGGCATTACACTTTTTGTAATGGGGAAGAAGAAACAAACTGCACAATGAAGCAATAGAACGCAAGACCATGGAAACACCTTTAGCAATAAATGAATTATGCTTTTGTGTACATTTGAGAATATGGTTTGTCTTGCAGATTTTGTTTTGTTTTTGTAGGTTGAACTTTCGATGATTTCTTTTCGTCCTTTAGCTCTATTTTAAATTCTCTATTTTAAAATAATTTCAAAATTGCAATTGATAATAAACTATCAGACATCATACAATAGTTTTGTCTCAAATCGTACCTTCGGTAAAGTTGAATAAAACATTTAGCATGACATTTATAGATGGAATTGGCGGAAACACTTCTCCAAATTTTATGTCACCACCCGCAGATAAGTTCCAACAACAAAAAGAAATGGCGGGGGTGGATAACAATATAAAGAAAAAAATTACGGTATCTTAAGGTAAAGTTTAATTATCAACATTCCCTATAATCTCCGCAATATAGTGTACACGACTTTTCTACACAACGAGGAAGAACTATGTCTAAAACTATCATGAAATAGTTTAATATAATATAACGGAAGCATCGAAATAAAGTATGAATGAATTAAAATTTCATGTGAGTCATTTTGCATACGATTTTAAAGCTACGAATAAATTAAGATATTATAACAGTAGAATTATTTTCCCAGTAACGTGGGCTACCAATGTTAAATATTAATGCTTGAAAAGCGCATTGAATATCGTCTTGATGATATAACTAATACAACTCTCTACATGATGTCCACTCCGACTCAGATAAGAAACAAATAAAACCTTCCATCCCAAACAGTGAACTTCCTGCTGCAACCTGGAAACAATCATGTGTATTTTGAATTACATTTGGAAATAACATATAAAAGAATGAAAGCATTACATGTGTATTACTTAGCAGTTAGAATAAGTCTAGGACTGCTAAATCTCGGAAGAAATTTTTATATAATATTTTAAGTCACAGAAATGAAATCCTAAACAATATTTTGCAATGTATCGTATGTCAAATGAGAGTTGCAATCACGTAATAAACATCCATCTCCTCATTCTATACTCCTCAACACTTAGTTGAATTCTATAACAATAAAAGTATTTATCCAAATCATTAAGGTCATTATCAGTGATGATCTGTAATTATGATTGCATGATATATGACAATAACTATATATGTATGTATATATATATATATATACATAATATGTAATATTATATATATATATATATATATAATATTACGTATTAGATATTTATGAATATATGTATGAAACATAATATAATTATTTGCATAATATATGTTCCCACTGAGAGTTCTGAGAGTTAGAATTAATACAATATAAATTACAGGCATGATCATTAATTCCAGAGAAGCGATCACGAACAGCAAATGCTTTTCATTATGAAATACAACTTTTCTGCTTAATTGCTTCTTTCATATAATCGACTTTACTAAGGACATTTATCTTCATTATTTAACGTATTTGTATGCAGTATGCTCAGATGTACAATACTTAGCGAAACGCAAGGAAGGAATCAACATTGCATGAAACGGAAATTATTACTAAATGTTTAATTTCTGTTTAAGCAAGAAATTTATTCAGAACTTCCTCAACGAGATCTTTCTGTTTTGGATGCGAATATATACACGGCGCACTAATAGAGAATTCACCGGGTTAAATAACGTGCACAAGTTAACGTCAATCTTTCGGAGATTTCTATGTATTACTCTTAGGTATACAGATTAAGTAGCGTCTTTAAACCTTGGTTTATTCGCTAGATTACATTTATTGCAAGCATATGCAAATAGTTTTACATTATGTTTTAGCTTCTGTGTCGTATCATCGCCTTTCTATTACAAACAATATATCTGAAATTTTGGAAAAGATTAAATTCGCTGTCACATCAATTAAATATCAATTAAATTCGCTGTCACATCAATTAAACAAATGCACATCAATTCTAATGAAACAGTAACAAAAGACTTTCCATTGTGCCATTTCTATTGACACTCCGAGATGAACGGTTTAGAATATGTTACTCTTCATCACGTTATATAACCGATGACAGATCATACACTCGTAGTGAGTAAATGTTTAAATGTTTAAAAGGCCAATATAACTTCTACAATAAACCCAGCTCGTAATTATTTAATTGAGCCCGATAGAATAACAGGCGCAGTCCACGTCGGAGTAATTTTATCTCAGTACTACTTCAGAAGAACTGTAAAAGCAAATTAGAATGGATTTTCTTGGCCCCGTGTGTAAAGTAGGGAGGCGTCGATTTAATAAGTAGCTACTACTTCCATGTCATGCCTTGATGGCAAATTGAATGAAATAAAGTAGCGACTGCATGTACTTACAAGTTAATAGTCTGTATGCCGCTACAGAGATGGTGCAGTATTCTTCAGGCTTTCTGATGTTGTTGCTGTTGTTCTGATCGTTATTGTTGTTGTTATTAGTATTATTACTTATACGGTATACTTAGTAATCTGATAAATAATTGTTAAATCAGGTGTAATTCTAGTAGAAATTGCAGACAACTTTTGAAATTATTCCTTCCATTCGATTTATCCTACAGCTCAAGATTCAAGGTAATGTCCGAAGTTTGTACAATTGGAGAAGTAAATACTGCTGTATAACGAACAATATGTAGGTAATGTATTATCTGACTCAGCAATATTTAAAGAATATTTCTTCTACCATAAAATTAATTTACATTAATTTGCGCCTAACTTATTATGTCGCAGAATATAAGTCACGTAAAAATGTTAATGCACCGCATAGCTTCTAATTAACATAAAGTGTTTATTTGATTAATATATTAAAGTGATTCACTGAGAAATCTTTTATTAGATATATAAACAAATAAATGTATGTATGGATTCATAGTACAAAGAAACATTTATCCAGGGGGATTGCTTGATGATTTCATTGCAATTCAGTTTCTGTCTTTCTTCATTACAAAAAAAACAACATATATATAATTGTATAATTTTCCTTGCTACTGTTAGCACGATACACACAGTAAAAGAGATGCTACTTAGTTTGTTTAGTGTAAAAAGAAATAATTGAATAGAAAACGGGAAACGTAAGCAATAGTTTCTGTTTCCAGTTATTGCTGATATATCTATAAGAACTACATTGCTTGATGTGTTCTTTTGGTGTTTTTGGAGATTATAATTCACAACTTGTTGCAAAATTCAATGCGATTTCTGGAGTCCAAAGAACTCGGGCACTATGCCGATAGAAAAAGTTCTCATCAGGTAATGCCTTATTTTTCAAATCTACTTTAACAACATTCTTAGAATTGATTATCGCATTTTTCTGACATATCTATTAGTACAGAATCCGAAAAATTATTCATTTACTCAACTGTGGAATGTTAATTCTTTCATTTAAATATCTGTTGAAAGCCAGGTTATTCGAACATCTAACTGCATATTTTTGAAAGTGGAAACACAGTGTATCTGTTTCATATTTTATGATTTTCTTGGATATCTTAAAATTATACTGTTATATAATAAGTCTACATTTATATAATACGTTTCTATTCAGCCATTCATTTCGTACTGTATAGTCCAAAATGAAATCAATATACATATCTCATGTCTGTCAAATATGATACCGGAACTCTCAGGAAGCTGGTGATTAAGTTAATGGAATTAGTGGCGTCAATAATTCAAACTAATTGAAAACGGAATAGACTTATGAATTAAGCTTGGAAGCCATTATTTTACTGCACTAATTACGGTGAATCACATAGAATATCAAACATCTATATCTGCATTGTTGTTTCAGTATAAGGAAGATTAATATTAGCAGTATTAGAATATAAACTACAATAATCCTTTATAACGATTGAAGTCATTTTTCTAATATCTAATATCGCCCACAAAAAAAGAAAATGATGTTCCTATGATCATAGATCTAATAATTAAAACATTACGATAAATTCACATAGAATATCACAAAAAAGGCAATGTTGTATGTACGATGTAAACCGCGTCATTTATACAAATGTATTCCAGCAGAGGAATACATTTGTAAAAGAAAAAAGGATAGTGAAATAATTCTCAAATGCAGAATAAATCATATATATACTACAATGAAATATTGTATATAATTTAATACGTACACATAAACCCAATCATATTCAAATATTCACATATAGACATGTACACCGCCACGCAGATACGCAGATACAGTCATGTGCACGCATAAGGAATCTTCTGTGTGTGTGTGTATAAGTAAGATTCAATTGAGGCACCTAGTTGTGTCGGAATAATATACGTACAAAATAATATTATGTAAATATCAAACTGGGCACATAAATATCACCCGAATGATATTCATATAGGGTATTTAGACAATTACACCAAGTTGAGCAAAAGATTCGTTCTTGAGCTATTGAGTCATGTATATTATATTGAATATATTTACGAACGGCAGATCCCGCGAATGAAATAAATAAGTATAAATAAGTATCAGTAGAGGTACAAGTGTTAATCCATTACCACCGTTTATAACAACTCCTTTAGTTTATTAATGAAAACACAGCCTTATAAAGAAACCGTTTTCGTTAGATGAATTCATGAACTTTAAATTTAGGGTACATTCAAAATGCTTTAACATACTTTATAATCCACTGACCAGTAGATAATAAACAAAAAAGCGTTAAAAGATAAATCAAAGACTGACTGAACCACGCCCTCCTTTTTTGTTAGAATTAGAGATAACTGTGTTACTGGAGTCAATTATTCCCCCACCTAACAATTTTATTACCCTCAGTCTATTTCTGTTCTGATTGAATATACAGTATTCTGGTAAATCCATTCTGTCAACTGAACTAGCGGCACAGTCACTGAAAATGTTTTGCTCCATGGATTTTAAACTATGTTCAATCATTTTGAATATCCCTAATTTTGACGTTCATGAATTCATCTCACGAAAACATATTATATAAAACATTTATATAAAATTGTTTATGTATTGGATTAAGTCTTTCTTTGTTTGATTTGCATAATAGTGGTTTTGTCTCTAATTAATATTATATTATATTTTACTATAAAATTGGATTCAATCCTAAATCTGATTTTTCCCTGTAAATTTGGATTTATTCCCTAATATTTATTATATATATATATATATATATATATATATAAAAATATATATATATATATATATATATATATATAAATATTATATATATATATTTATATATATAATATATGTATGTATGTATAAATGTGCTCCGCCTGGTGAAAGATAAATATTATTCAATAGGCAAAATATATAAATAAGTATCAGTAGAGGTACAAGTGTTAATCCATTACCACCGTTTATAACAACTCCTTTAGTTTATTAATGAAAACACAGCCTTATAAAGAAACCGTTTTCGTTAGATGAATTCATGAACTTTAAATTTAGGGTACATTCAAAATGCTTTAACATACTTTATAATCCACTGACCAGTAGATAATAAACAAAAAAGCGTTAAAAGATAAATCAAAGACTGACTGAACCACGCCCTCCTTTTTTGTTAGAATTAGAGATAACTGTGTTACTGGAGTCAATTATTCCCCCACCTAACAATTTTATTACCCTCAGTCTATTTCTGTTCTGATTGAATATACAGTATTCTGGTAAATCCATTCTGTCAACTGAACTAGCGGCACAGTCACTGAAAATGTTTTGCTCCATGGATTTTAAACTATGTTCAATTATTTTGAATATCCCTAATTTTGACGTTCATGAATTCATCTCACGAAAACATATTATATAAAACATTTATATAAAATTTATATAAAACATTTATATAAAATTGTTTATGTATTGGATTAAGTCTTTCTTTGTTTGATTTGCATAATAGTGGTTTTGTCTCTAATTAATATTATATTATATTTTACTATAAAATTGGATTCAATCCTAAATCTGATTTTTCCCTGTAAATTTGGATTTATTCCCTAATATTTATTATTATATATATATATAATATATATATATAATATATATATATATATATATATATATATATATATATATATATATATTATATATATATATATATATATATGTATGTATGTATAAATGTGCTCCGCCTGGTGAAAGATAAATATTATTCAATAGGCAAAATATATAATTTTATGTGCTACTAATTATTTCCTGTTGAGAAATACCTAATCCGTAAGCATCAGGCACGAAGTGCACACACACTCACACACACACACATACACACACACGTGCAAACACGTACACACTCATTTATATGTTCATGTGTGCGTGCTATTCTGCATGAAATAAACATCCCCGTGTCTGAATATTTTCAACCAACGTGAATAAATATACTTTGTAAGGAATCCTTGCAATTTTTGATAAAATGAGTTGCTTCATTGTGGTTATAAGATTATATTCCATAACTTAGCTTTAGATTTTACTGAATTAATATTGAATTTTGCTCCAGTAAAATTTTTTAGCCTACTTCCTAATATGTAATAATGATAAATTTATTGTTCAGAAAATTATAACAGGATTAATTTTAAATCCTTATAGGAAAAGTTAGAATCTGTACCCGTAAAAGGCGATTTGGATTTATATTATTCAAACTTTGCATGGTTATACTGAATATTTCAAGTATAAACATGTATAAACAAGTTGTGAATATACAGTCTCCATGATATGAATGCATAATTATGAAGCGGTTCATTTTCCCAGGTTCTACTATTAAGTAACAATCAAATGGGTTTAATTAGCAGAATCGTTGGACGTACTTACTGAAAACCTAAATGAATTCTGCTAAATATTTCATATTGACTCATTCCTCGAAGGCCGATTAGTGCGTAATCTTCAATAGGTTGATAATATCATGGATCTATCTTTTTTAAACCTTCGATTCAGATGTCACTATAGCTAGAAGGTGACGTCTAAGTTATTATTATCTGGCTGATCAGTATCGTCTTACTAGATGCATAGTGAGCGGGACCATATTCGGTGTGTACTCACACACACACACACACAAACACACACACACACAACACACACACATACACACACACACACACACACACACACACACACCACACACACACATATATATATATATATATATATATATATAATTGCATATACGTATATGTATGTATGTATGCAATTATGTATATCTATATATAATTACGCATATGTGTGTGTGTATAACGGATTTAAATATTTGTGAGATTGGCTTTTTTCGTATCACTGTTTTAAAACCTATGTTAGACTATTTACATCCTTGTAGCAACAGAGGTATTCTAAAGAAGAACAATGTAAGTATTACATTGAATGTATGTACTGAGCTCAATATATTTTCCTAAGCATTCCACGCTGGTACTACAGCATCTATGCAGTGTATGACAGGTGTATTTTAACTCAAGCAATAAAAGAACCCCTACTGTATTATACATGTGTGTACTCATGCCTGTGTGTGTGTTAGTGTATACTGAGTGTTTGTGTGTGTTAGTGTATACTGAGCACAATGCACGGCTTTATAATTTTGTGTAGCTCAGAATTTCATTTCCTTGCAGACGGACTCATTTCAAACTTGTTAATGGTCAGAATACTACTGAGCTACCTTCACAATTTTGTTCTCTCCTCTACTTAGTGACGTTAGTCGACTTCAATTTGTCATTTTTTTCTTCTACTGGTGTTTATGGTTTTTTGACTTGATAATTTTGCGATATTACTGAGAAATATAAGTGAAAATTATTAAATACAATCATCTATTTTCTTGTCAGTGTAGCACCTGCAGCATTCTATAATATTAAATTGAGGTTATTTCCTTCCCAAAGTAACAATACATCAATATCTATATTTAATTACATCTTTAATACATTTCATCTACCAATTATAATGCTGCATTATGTCTACCCACTACTATAATATGTGTGTACATAAAAAGCAATCATTATGTCTATGTAATATAGCTTTGAGTAATGTCCAAACAACATATTTCTGACTTCAGTTATGTGTTTTAGTCGGTTTTGGCAATCAACCATTTAAATATACAAATGAAACGTATAGGCGCAGGCGTGCCTGTGTGCTAAGAAGCTTGCTTCTTCGCGCATGCGTTGGTCAGTGCTTTCTTTTGCACTGCTAGTAGCCACGACACCATCGTCGTGAATTATTGAACGAGTGAAGCACAACTACAAGGTAAGACATTTGTTTTTATGGGATTCAGTGCGGGTTTGCTGCTCGTGTTTATTTATTTTGTCGAACAAGAAATCTCCACTGAGTTCCTGGCACATTGTCTGCCTGTAGTTGTCTTTAAAGCCTCACTTAGCGGTGAGAAAATATGTTTTGGGAGCGTATCCCTCCTCCTATAATTGTGCATATTTTTTTTACCTATTTTTGGTGGAATTGTTTTGTCACTGTTTTGTGCCCTGGATTACCAAATAAATTACCGAGTTGGCCAGGAGTACCAGTACAGGCAGGAGAATAGTTTGCTGTATTTTTGAACTTTTCTTGTCTTCTTCCTTCCTGCATTTTTTAAAACTCTGTGAACTTTTGTTTGCTGTGAACCTTTTTCCCAAACAAACATGGCAAAAAGATAAACAAACTAAGTTAGAGTGGAAGATTGTCCCACCCAAACAGTGTATGAAAGACGTTGAAGAGAGGACGGTGGTGTTAAGGATTTACCCGAAGTCGCTCGACATCATCGCTCTCTTTCAAAAGACACAAAATGAAAAAGATTTGGCAAAGCATTTGCCAACTATTAAATTCATCTCTAGTGGGGTCAAGTATACAACGGTGTGGTTGCTATTTGTCATCCCTTAGAGGGTAACGGGATTTTGCTTCTACCCACGTATAGTGGGAAGATGTTAACAAGAGGTTGGATCTGCGGGTTGCCACCCGGGATAGAACCCGAGTGGATAGAATACATTATCCGCCGGGGTCTGGGTGATAGCAGATCCAAGTTGCTTAATGTTAAAATTTTGCCGGCGGCTGATTGTGAACGCAATCAGCCAAGAATCTGGTTTTTTCCAGATCTTTTGAAAATGGCCGGTTGCAGATACCTGGTGATACTTGAGGAAGCCCCTCCCCCCAAGCATCACTTGTGTCTGGAACCGGGCCATATTAAAAAGAATTGTCCCCAGGACCAGAGTAGGGTACTGGAACAGTTGGTTGTCGAAGAGCCCCCTCGTCCTCCAGGGGGATAGTTGGAGGTAATCGAGGACGTAGAAAGTTCCCCGAAAATAAAAGGAAAAAAGGAAGAATGTAGACAACAATGGTTGCTCACCGAAGGATCCTAAACCTGCGGGAGGGGGGGTCGATCCTCCGGTTAAATCAGAGGAACCATCCCTTCCCGTATCAAAGACAAGATAAAAGAAGAAAAAGAATGGGAGAGTGCCGGCGGTTGGTAGTACACTGCCGGCATGTCCCGAAACCTCGTCGGTGGGGTTTGTGCCACAGACGCAGGAAAGTGTAGCCCCTCCCAGTATAATAAATGAAGAATTTGTGATCTTCTTTCTCAAGGGAAGGGCCGTAGAGAACTTTGTGGTGAGGAATCTAAAAGATCGGGAAAAGAGGTTCTGAACTGCATTGAAAGTCCGTATTGGCCTCCGCAGGTGGCTGCGGAGGTCATGACAGAAAATTATTTCTACTGGATGATGTTTTCCTTTACCAAAGATGAATACAATTATCGCTTATGGGCCCCAGCTTGCAATTGCAGGCTTGCCTGCAGGCGGCAAGAGATTTAATCGGGGAGGTAGAAGAGGTCTTAGTACCTCGATTCCAACTTGGTGATTTTGGCAAGAGGCTTAGCGCGTCAACTTGAACGTATTTGCTCAACATTTTTTTTTTTAATTGGTAAGAGGCTCAGTGCCTCAATTTGTAGCTGTTGTAAGTGGTTCAACACCGCATTTGAGTTTTAAAAAAGAACAATATTATCGGGCAGTAGCAATCGGTGGGCGTTGGTTGTTTCCCCCACAAACCATAACTTTTTTCATACCATCGTCATCATTGTATCTGTGTCCGTCCCGCAAGTTTTCATCTGTATTATGCTTTTATGGCAAATCTAATGAAATAAAGAAGCTTGCTTCCGGTTACCCAGGTTTCATTTGCTTTGTTGATTTTGTACGAGATAGACGTGTCTTTTTCGGCTGTGCGATATTTTTACACCTGTGAGATGGAGGGGTGTCGAGTGGGGAGCTGCGAAAGTTTAATTTGTTCTGTGTCAAACGTTGAATGCTGCCCTTCGTCGGAGTAAGAATTGGTAGAGTGCCTTAATAAAATAGACAAGGCTATGGAAGAAAGAACTTATGCTGCAGCGACGGAAGAAAAGTGTGAAGGCATAAGGGTGGAGGATGTAAGCAAGTTTAAGGGAATGTTTGAAAGGGGGGTGGACGAAGTGAAGGTGTCCGCACCTTCACTATTTTTGAAGGAAGTAGCGGGAATAACGGTAATTTATAGAACGTACTCAGTGGCAGCCAGAAAAAAACTGAGAATATGTCAACGGCACAAATAGATAGAAAAGGCGTTGAGATCAGTCTAGCAAGGGATTTGGTATCTTGTTAAAGGAAAGAAATTTGGAACGGTAGAGATGCGGTTTGGAAACGTAGCCACCACTAGGCTGCACTCAGCAACACAGCTGAAAACGAATGAGGTAGTTTTTATACCAGTATGCCTTGTGAGACGTGCTTTGAGTGTTAGGGTTGAGGAAAAACCACCGGAGGTAGATGTATCCTGGCTGGTGGCTGCTATATTTCTAGGAATGTAGTAGAAGGTGGTAGTCCTACAGGCCACCAGAACACCTCCTAGGAACTGGCGAGGACAAACCCGTGATATGGTGGTGCAAATGACGGAGGTGGATATCGAATAATGGTCGAGAGCATCGCAGTGGGAGAGATGATATTAAAGGTCAGAGTGGAAAGTAGGATTCTGCATGCTATAAATGTGCCCTGAACGGACACGTTAGAGTGGAGTGTCCTCCACCACTGGAAAACGATAAGGAGAGACGCAATGACAAAGTGGTTGCTGCCCCTATGGCCGTGGAGGAAGAAGAAAGAGATGTGGAATCACAGTGGAAGGCGGGTACTAGCTTTGAGTAGGGGGAATCGAATACCAGCTGGGAAATGGTGGAGAAGAAAACCAGGAAGGGAGGAAGAGGACACACCTGGTAACGGATGACCTCCAACTCACTCACAACAGACCCACACACAGTCGGCTCGAACCGCTCCCTACAGAAATCAGTCCCCATCCACGCCCCGCCTGACACGAAGACAAGCATAAACACACAGGAGCCCCAAAATCCCGCATCCTCGCACAGGGAAAGAAATACTTTGTATTATACAACAGACATAACAAAGAACTATATAAAGAAATAGAAACATGGGATTCTGCAACTAAAGTGGACACAACAGAGTAAGGGAGTTGACGGAGACCTTGCGATGTGCGGTGGTGGAATCGGAGTAACTGGCAAGATTGAAGAAGTATGAGAAATACTTTAAGTGGTGGAGAAAGAGGATAAACCCAAGTATTATGCCAGAGCAGGTGAGTTATGTTGGCATTCTTGTAAAATATAAAATTGATATATTGAGTAAAAGATAATTAGTTGCTATAAATCGTAATGAAAAAGGTGTTATAAACTGTTTTAAATCTGTTGTTGCAAATGGCAATAAAAACGGTGTTGTAACAGATTCAATGAAGTCTTTCTGAGTTGGAGACGAGCGATTTCATTTCATCTTTAATTATATAATTTCATTCATTCCATTCGTTTATTTGTTTTTTGTCCCCACCTTATGCTGTCCCCTCTGCGTAAGGCGTTTATGGCCAAGTTCATAAAATAAAGAAGCTTCCTTCCGGTTGTCTGCGCTGTGTGAGTTGTCATATTTATTGTTGAAACTCTGTTATTTATTGTAAATGTTGTTGAAAATTATTATTGCGAACTTTTGCCTGTTTGCAGGCTGTGTTGGACTATTTTATTTCTCGGTGTTTATGGAAATAGTGAAATTTCTGTAGCCATTTGGCAATTATTTATTCGATTGGATTCTCCAAAGGAGTGCATTTTAAAAATATAGCATTTGTAGGCACGTTGCACTGCGCCCCATTCCCGTTTGGGGATGGGGTTTGAACTGTTATTCCTATTGCGAGGAATTTATTTTTTGAACTATGGAAAATAAAAGGGAACCTGCAATTTTCTTTTGAAAATTAAAATTGAATTCGGCCGTTTTAGACTTTCTATTTGGGTTGCGCTCACCCCGCTGACAGGGGTGGGATGTGAACTGTTCTTCCTCTTGAGAGGAAGTAATGTTTTTGAACGGAGAAAAGGAACGGAGTCCTATAATTATTCCTTTGAAAAAAATGAACTGTTTTCAACCGTCTTGGCCTCATTGAGCCACGCCTCTTCCCCTGTCAGGGGTGAGTTTGAACTTATTGATTGTCAAAAAATAAACTCTTGGAATTGTGTTTTTTTTTTCTTTGTTCGTGTTTATCCCGACCGAAATACCGGTGGAGATAATAAAATAAAAATGCTCTCCTACAAAGTATGATGCTTTGGAGGCTAACGAGCCACCAAAAGAAGTCACCGAAAGCTTTGCGGCAGTCGCCACCGTACAGATGGAGAATCTGGAATTCTCATTATGGTAACTTCACGAAATGAAAGAATTACAGAATAGAACTCTGAAGTAAAAATATTACTTCCCACCAACACAAATGAAAAGATAATAAAAAGACAATTATATTTGAAACATTCTGTCCATGTATGTATTTATGTATGTGTGTGTGTGCTATCACGCACTGAGATGTACACACTTACGTACGCATGCATAAACCCCACCACACAAACACGCACACATACATATACAAACACGCACTAACACACACGGAGAGCAAACGAAAACACCATTCAGAAACATATTTGATGAATCTCAATTAATGAGACGAAAGTGCTAATAAATATTTATCTAGAATTCTCTATACCCTTTTTCCGTGCATATATATATATATATATATATATATATATATATATATATATATATATATATATATATATATATATATATATATATATATATATATATACACACACACACACACACGCACATATATATATATATATATATATATATATATATATATATATATATGCGTGTGCACGTGTGTGTGCGTGTGTCTGTTTTACAAAACTAAATGTCCAACGTAATCAAACGTCCGTTAGAACTAAATCGTATAGCTCAAAATAGTAATTACTTTAGTGAAAACGTTTTCATGCATAAGATAAAGAACACAGAACTATCATTCGATTTTTTTTCCTATGAATATTTGAAAAAATTAGTTTTATAAACTTCCCAAATTCATCCTTCACAAATATACAGTTGTTCAAAAGAAATGGTATTTTACAAACTGATTGCAGTGAATTAGTAGAATAAAAAATAATATGGTATTTTTCAGTAAGAGAATAGCTAATAATGAATTAGATTTTCATGAAATACAGAATTTAGTCTAATTAGTTGATAGAGGTTTCTCCAAGTTTACCATTACATCAACATAATGCAGCTCTATAGCGTTAATTACGGGAGTGATTCAATAACTCTAAACGGATTACACTATAGTCATTCGGCCGCCAGAATTTGAATTATAGTTGTATGATTACTATGAGTGGTACAGAAGTATATAACGTTGGGGCAGGTTATATACACACGCACATACGCCCACACATACACATTCACACACACATAGACATATATATATGTATATATATATATATATATATATATATATATATATATATACACACAGACATACATGTACATATGTACATGTGCTTATCTTTATACACACGCTTATGTTTATGTGTGTATATATATATGGTGAATCTATGTTTGTATATTCGCATGTTTTTATGTGTGTGAATATCTGTCAAAATTATATAATGTAAATATATTCATTCATCCTTAATGGTGTGCTATTTGAATTTTAAAAGTTGGCTGCTTTTATTTGGGCTAAGTCTCGATTATATTAAGATCCTTTTTGCTGCACTCCTTTTCCACTAGATTGTTTCAGTAATTGTAACTCTCGTTACGCTGATTTTGTGATGCACTTTTCCGAAAGGATGGTCCTTAAATTCCGTACGTACCCATAATAATGAAACGCATTTTCTTTCATATCCTCTCGAAATTGTCATAACTTCCTTACAGCGAAATTATATATTCCTACACGTATTGCATTTAAAGTTTTACCATTTAGTATTCATTTAGGATTAAATAGGAGCCAAATAGGTGTAATATATCAACATCTACAGACAAAAGGATATAGAGTAACAATAAAAGAACATACATGATATTTGACAAGGTTTTTATTATACGTTTGTTGAGCCCGATTATTTTGCATCTTCTTTTTCATGGTATGCTTTGTGATAACTTTATATTTGCGACATCATATTATATAATTGGTAACTTGATAGTTTCCTTTTATATATGGTGCTATCTATAGTGCAACTGAATTGGTTTGTGTGTGCGTGTGTGTGCGTGTGTGTGTGCGTGTGGGTGACTGTGTGTGTGTGTGTGATCCTTATGGATTCGAAAACCGAGTTACTGAATACGACATATGAGCTATCAAAATATTCAGTTATCTTTCTCGAAACGGAGGTCGGATCGCACAATTTTGAGGTCTTTAGATAAGGTTGGCAACTATGTGTGTGCCTTTTGTTGTGGAGGAAAATACATTTTCTCAGAATATTTTGCACAACTAAAAAAAATTACAGATATTACTTATTCGTAATCAAGTAGACTGCGATGTACAATACGAAATTTTGAACTCATTTTCATGTGCATAGTAATCTATTACTTTAGATTTGAAGCTATTAAATCTTTATACATTATTTTACTGGGTTTAGTCTTTCGACTATTTCCGATGTGGGGTATCACCTTCAAAAATTTAATTTATCATACGGAACTCAGTACGTATTTCATTCTGGCATTTATTTTATAGATATGTGCTTGATAAACTCATAACTTTGAGACATAGTGGGACACACTGTTCGATTTAACAACAAATGTAAACACACATATATTAGGTGCAATAATGACAGTGGTTGCGAAGTTTGCTTCCGAACTACATGGTTCTATGTTCAGTCCCTCTGTTTGGTACGTTGGGCAGGTTTTTTATGATATAGCCCTAGGCCAACCACAGACTTGTGAATGAATTTGGTAGGCGTAAACTGCAGCATTCTTCATCAGGAAAAGAACGAAAGACATGTTTATAAATAAGATTTGTTTGCTTCATACTAATCGTGTGTGGATTCCGCGCATAAGAAAGGAACAATTAATACAATTTGGCTGCATTTCTAGTGTTAATATATTAAAATGTCTTCACCAGATAATCATTGACGGCACCGTATCTGTTCCTCAAGCTATGCAGTTAAACGTGCTGGGTGAATATAAATTCGTCATTCATTTTTATAACACTTTCCACTAGCTGCAGGACAAGACTATTTTGAAATCGATTCGTGCATGTTCTACTAATTTTGTTTTAAATTTTCGGTGCTTTAGATACCCCATTAGAACAACTAATAATATTCATAAAGAAAAATCGAAAGAAAACTGCATAAAAATTAACAAAATGAAACAATGTGAATTTGAAACGTGGTATTTTTTTTTTAGAGATTTAAAACAAATGCTAGTTCGTGTTATGAACAATAATTAGGTCATCATTGAATTTCGATTGGGTTGATAGATCTATGTTTCTTTTCCCCAAGCGGTTCTCAAATCTTGAAAATACTTTATTTCTATGAACATGAAATTTGAAAACAAAACAATAAAAGTCCAATACAAATGCCTTTATATAATAAATTAGTAATTTGCATGGAATAATTTTATTAAAATTGAAGATGTAAATATTGAAACATTATGTAAGTTCAGCATTCGATAATTTCTATATGTGCTAATGTGCAAACTTAGCGATAAAGTTTTATCAGTAAGTTAGTCTTTAAAAAAAATCAGTCCTTAAAGGTTTATTTTGGTGTAGGATTAAAATATAGAAATGAAAGTATAATATTGAATTGAAAACTAGGCAGAAAAGTAAGAGGGAATAGAGAATATTTCCTTGTCTTTAACAATGCATTGTTGCACTCGTTTTTTGGTTTCTTCTCTCTAGGTTTCCTTTACAAAATGTGTTCATCACCTTAGAATTTGACTAAATATTTCACATCGTTTCAGATATATGGCGATGTAGTGTCCATTAATGAAAAACAGTCACTTAGGTCAATTACTTCTCTTCGAATTCTATCAAAAATACCAGTTGCCAAAACTAAAAGGGAACAATTTAAACAAAAGCAAGTTTTCTCGCTTCACGGAGGAGGAATTCGTTCTCAAATGTCTTAATTGAATGGGCTGAACTAGGAAAATTTGTAAGATTTCAATTCATTAGCGAATTGACTCTGCCAAAAAAATTCTTTCATGATACTTAGGCTCATGACCTTTAATCGACGGTTAAGGTTCAAAAAGTCGGTGTATGCGTTGCTCATCATCTCAATGAAAATGCCATCAGTTTGCTCGGCCTGCACGAGGCTACGGATGGACACATTTAGATACGCTTATTTAGCACGTCTTCAACAGCAAACGGCTCGCTTCTTCAACAAAGCAAAGCTCGATCGTATGGCACTAGTTCAACAAAATCAGCTATGCAATACGTTGATTGAGTAGTTCTAACGCCAAATTCTCCTTATATAGCGCATTCACATCGTTTCAATTCGTTGTCACTCGACAAAAATCTGGGGAATGTTCCTTACAACAACGAACCCCAGAGGCTTTCTTGCTTTTATGGAAAAAAATTCAAAATATGGCGAAAACGTTCGTTTTTGTCACTCCAAGTTAAATGGACACTGAATTAAAAGTAGTGAACAATATTACGTGCAATATTATCTGCATCTAAACTAAGCAAACAGTAACAGCCAGCGAATGTCAAAAGGAAATCGTAACAATGACAAATGTGTTGCAAAAAATCGTACATGTATACATAGGCGCTGGAGTGGCTGTGTGGTAAGTAGCTTCCTAACCAACCACATGGTTCCGGGTTCAGTCCCACTGCGTGGCATCTTGGGCAAGTGTCTTCTGCTATAGCCCCGGGCCGACCAAAGCCTTGTGAGTGGATTTGGTAGACGGAAACTGAAAGAAGCATGTCGTATATATGTATATATATATAAGTGTGTGTGTATATGTTTGTGTGTCTGTGTTTGTCCCCTAGCATTGCTTGACAACCGATGCTGGTGTGTTTACGTCCCCGTCACTTAGAGGTTCGGCAAAAGAGACCGATAGAATAAGTACTGGGCTTACAAAGAATAAGTCCCGGGGTCGATTTGCTCGACTAAAGGCGGTGCTCCAGCATGGCCGCAGTCAAATGACTGAAACAAGTAAAAGAGTAAAGAGTAAAGAGTTACCAAAAACGAAATTACTTTCTTGCCAACCTAATTTACTGTGATATTCACTCCGCTAAATGTTCGTATAGGGTCATTCCTCTAATAGGTGACAGCGAAATTCTGAAATAGTTTTATCAACAAGCAACGATAAAATTCCACGAGCATGTATATGTAATAGTTCGCAAGATTGTTTCACTCAGTTTTTTAAGATATAATTTTGCAAATTGGTGTCTAGATCTTTATCCATCTTTCTGAAACGTCATTTTTTGATCTGAACCAACAATGTCGAATAAAAGTAAAACACTGGTGTAAAAGGATATTTAATTTCCATGGGGTTGTATGATATGACGTGTTGCTAACGTTGTGTTAAGTTAATATAAATACCCGTGCTATGTTTAAGTGCATGATTAACTGCTGTGTAATCATTACATAAGTTATTTTGCTGCGCAGTAAACTAAGACGATATCCATCAGTTTAAATATAATGTAAAGAACTCAGAAGATTATGCCCTACTTCGTTTTACTTGCTTTAAATATCTAAAAGTTGTTTTAGTATTCATTCATGTTTGCTCATACCCATGTCCTTTAAACTGCTTCAAACCAGGGCACAGCTCTTTAACTTTTCGCATTCAACTATTCCACTGAACGTATGTATCTGAAAATAAGTAACAACTGATCTCATAATTAATCCTGTAGATCCTCATTTTCCATCTCACATTCTGCATTAAACTAATTAGTGATCTGTTTCACTGCTGTTTGTATATACAATTGGGTGTACAAAGATGGGGACAGATTATGTTATCGAAATTAGGATTTGCATGGCAGTTTGTTTTTTATTGCACTCCTAACCGTTTCTATGTCCTTACAGGAATATTATACTGTAGAAAGTGTGGAGGCACTTGGTTTAGTGGTTAGGGGTGTTGCACTCGTGCTCATATGACTTTTGTTTCGATTTCTGGACCGGGCAATGCGTGGGATACTTGTGCAAAACACTTCATTTCACATAGTTCCAGTTTTCCCAGCAAAAAGATTGTGTAATCCTGAGGCGGACAGGCATCACTGTCTATGGGGTGATATATACGCCACAGAATTAAATATCTTAATATAAGCCTGGCATAGGGCACTAAATACTTATACGAATAGGATCGGTGAACATTTTTTCTAAAACCATCCAATTCTGCGTATTCTAAAATGATAACTTATAGAGAAAAACGAAAATGGCGAAATCGCGCCTCTAAGATTACAGTACATTCTGTTCTGTTTAATAGGAAATATAATCATACGTGGGTACACATCTACCAATGTCAGAGTGTTAGGCCATTACAGAATTGAATTTTTCTGATAATAATCGACGACAAAATATTTGATTATATTGAAGTTAGTATATATATATATATATAATATATATATATATATATATATATACATATGTGTGTGTGTGTATTTGTGTGTGTGTATATATATAGAATATACAATTTGTTAACTTGATGGATTCACATGTGACGACGAACAGGAATGTGGTATATGAAATGATATTTAGGCGCTCTATGCCGCGGAAACGTGTAAAACATCAGGTTTTGTGTTAGCATAACTTGCACAGACCTAACGCTAAATGCGTTAGAGCTGACAGATTGCAATTTATTTAGTGAAGAAATCATTGAATATTATTATGTAATATGCTTTCAAAAATGTTATCAAATAAAACGCGGCTCAGTATGTTGTTTGCTTTACAACACCTTAACATGATGGAATTAACGAGGCTACAAATGCACATAAAGATATCACCTTATTTCAATGAGTCCATTACATTATAAAACGACCGGAATTAAAGGTGTCAATATCCTCTTATGTATTTTTTAAAATATGAAATGAACAAGGTACGTATTGGTAGCGTCGGTGTACTTGGCGGCGAATGGAGAAATATGTAACAAACATTACAAAACGTATATAAATTACTATAAAGGATTTGTAACAATAGCAATAGAATATTAGCACGGAAACTGGATATTTCAATTCGATCAAAGCCGACACGAACAACGTGAGTAGACGAGAGGGCTGAAACGTTTTAGAAACGTGCAAATGGATTATTTATATCGATTCTTCATTTCACGCACGATTCGTGAATCAAATATCAATATTCCGTTCAAAAGAAGACCTTTTTGTTCCGTTACAAGATGTTAGTAAATTTATTTTTGTTATCGCGTCACGCTCAGTTCTTCCTAGTCACGTCATTCCATCCTCTAAATTTAACCTACTGGCGTTGTACGACTTATTTACTGATTAGTAAATATAATTAATACATACAACAGGCAATATATCAGATTAGGTATGTTCGTATTGGGCCGTTGATTACCATTTCAATCCATTCATATAAACACTATCTCTATCTGCTCGTACACATTCCATTTAGCAATCACATACTCTCACGCGACAGTACGCTCATATATTTCATATATGTGTGTAATGTATGCGTCTCTATTTATATAACTATTCCTCTCATCTCATGAGACAATAAATGATTATAAGTATTTCTAGGTTCAATTGTCAAATCGTTGCACATGTCATATTTTCTGCAGTGTCATGGTGTGACCTATGATCAGCGGTTGAACATTACACGTAAAATACTGCTTGAAACAAAAGAACAGCCCACAAAGGAAATATGTTTCTTCCCACACGTTTTACTACGCTGTTTTTTCTGTGCAACAAATTCACCCCGGCTGTTGGAAGAGAGTACATAGATCTGGAGACGATAGAAAAGAAGTAGTTTTCCATTTTATTAATGAATACGTCGACGATTACTTACAGGTCGTGACTGAAATACAGAGTATTTGATGGTCGTATCCACTGCATTATAAATTATGGTAGAAGTGAATAGTATATATTTCTAATTTTTGGTTCACACACAAAAATGTGGGTATACAGCCATTAACAAAGACAAAGAGAAAGGGAGAAGGTGGAGAAACAAAAAGAAAAGAATGACAGAAGAAGAAAGTAAGTGGAACTGAGCGTATAAGTGTGCGATGACACTTTTGTAGTTCTACGGTCATCTGTTTTTGTTATTATATTATAGTGATTGCTAACCCTCAAAACACAAATCGCTGGAAATGCGTTTTACATCAACAAAGGAATTCTATATTCGTTAAAGAATTATCCATTTACGGGATGGTCAAACATGTTTCATTTTTTTTCTCAGAAAGTTATTGCACCGAAATCTCCAAAGACTTTTAAGCCTTGAAGTATATCAAGAATGATATTCACTTTATTTTACACACTCTGGTTGCTAAGATTCCATGAATGGTGCTGTAACGCACAATCATATAGTAAACACAAATTCTTCATCTACCCCTGCTGCCTAATTTATTGAAACCTGAAAATCTTCACTGGCAACTTAATGATTAAAAGAAACCAGAACAATATTATGGAATTCAGGCTGTCATCAAATATAATACATATTTTAATGATGTCAATGTTTAAGGTATTACAAATAAACCATTAAACTGGTTATGGTAACATTTACCCGATTAATATAATCTACTCCCTCCTGGAAACACGTATGTATTTCATCTTCAGGGGTAATAAAAAGAATCTATATTTTGATTATATTTGCCTTACATCACAAAGATTTAATTTTATTTTCATACTTAATATTGGAAGCAATCTAAATGAAATGCTGTAGGCAATCATGTGTCCCTAGGGCCAATCCCATTGCATGATATGTGAGTGACATTGTGTCCGCGAAAAACTAGTGAAAGCCCAGCTGCATGATTTTATAGGTAATTCAGTGTAATGCAATGGACAACAATAATAATAATTTCAAAGAATGGCAGAAGGCCATCAATTGTTATGGGAGTGGGTGTAAATCAATTACATCGATCCCAGTATTGAAATGGTACATTATCGAGCCCAAAATGATGGAAGGCACAATCAACATCGATGGTATTTGAACTCAAAATGTAAAGACGAATGAAGTGGTTCTAAGGATTTTTCCCGGCATTGTAAAGATTCTCGCCGTCGTAATGGACAGCAGTAATAACAGCTGGAGTTTACGTTATTGATTCACGCAAAATTTATATAATTAAATGTAAAGATTATTCAGTTGCGCGAACATCTGGTCTAAAATCGTGGGAGATATTATGATAGCAGATAGTTATATAATTTTCATGACTTAGTAAATGGCTTGAGTATGTAATTATTTAAGTGGTGTTTTACTTTATATATATATATATATATATATATATATATATACACGTGTGTGTCTGTGCGTGCGTGTATCTTTTTGCACACGCCTTCAGTTTTTAATTGTTATATGCCGCATACATTGTTCTCATTTTTGAGCGAAAACTTCATTGTTGTTCGATATAGCTATGCTGATTTAATAAGTTTTCTTTTCTTTAGAATTTCGAACGAATCACTTTCTTGCATCAATATTTTCTAGTTGAATTTTATTATCTGATATTTTGTACCATACCTACATTCAGAATGTTCTCTCACGCAAATAGAATTTAAGCCAACAAAGAGACCCAGATACGAGAAAGATAAAGAAAAATCATGATTCACTCTGTAACACGAATTTTTATCCTTGGGTAGCAACTGGTATGTCCTATTTACCCATAGAAAGTATGAAAATGGCTATTTCCTTCAAATTTTGCTTTTGTGATATTTATTCAGAATTAATGAATCCCTATAAACAAGTGGCTATAGTGCTCCGACAATACTCTTGATTAGATATGCACATATTGCCAGCCGCTTAGGGACATGCTCAATTGATTAAGGTCAAGCGACTGACAAGCATATCTATGGTATTGAGCAGAATATTTGCTATAACGTATTTCTGCTTCAGCGATGAATATGTATGAAATGAATGGAAAATAGGTCAGTTTCCAAACATTAATGTGCAGGTCACAAAAACGAATTTGACAGGTATAGTACTCATTTCCATTGATTTCTAGATTGAGGGAAATAAGAAATACCATTTATATCTACGCAGTGTCGTGGAAAATTCGACACTCACACAGATGCAACCGCATGCGTGTAACGACTGATTGAGGAACTGTTGCATTCCCACTTGGGACAGTTTAAAAGCCTGATTGACTTTAGCATTGATCTAATCAAAACTAGTTAACATTTTCTTAAAATCGTCCTTAGAATTCTGGTGATTTATTTTGACACAGAGAAGTTGAAATTTTTGGATCATAAAACACTGTACAATACAGGGACTACGGGTAACACTATCCCGCATTAGCATGATCGCAAAATCTTATCACAAAAGTTATATTTATCTAATTATTTTTACACCCGTGCAAAGGAAAATCTTTTACTACATATAATTAAAAAGAGATTTCCTTTGACGCCTGTAGTGAGTAACAATATGAAAGTTCAAAACAAGGCTTATATTGAGACACTTCATATACGTCTTTCTGTATTGTATTACTTGCTACTCAAATTCACTTAGACTATATGTTTAAATAGTGCCTCATTTCCTGAATCGTATTAACCACCACAAAACTCGTAGCCTGAACACGGGATGAGATATGACGTAATACGATGAGCACACCAAAATATAAATTCTGATGATATGTAAGGCATGCATGATTAATGCATTTATGTATCAGGCTGAGTTCTTCAGGTGCATTACGTACGTATACTAACCTTTGTATTTCTGTTGTAAAAATGACACGATATCGCCCTTACGATGGAAACCATTTAAGATGTCATGAAAACGTTTATGTTGATACAGTTAACAAATACAGTTTTACTCTTTGTTAAAACATTTCAATATAGTTTCTGTAGAAGTCGTGATATAGTATGCATTGCAGTATATGATTTCTTTTCTATTATATTCTGCCAAACTGACGATCTATATGTTACTCGTGTTCTGATGCGTTCTTCTCATTGAACACAACTTTCGCTATGTTAATCCTTGCTTCTTTAGCCTTTCAAGGTATAACTGTCAGGTCACGTTTTTGAATTTTTCGATAGGAAATTTTGACTTTTAAACATTTCTCGCATAATTCTTGTGTGAGTGCTTTGAAATTTTCTCCTTTAATGGACATCTAAAATTGAACACTTTTAGACAAATGTATTAATTTGATAATTGAAATATTTATATCAGGAAATTTCATGTCTTTACCTGTAAAATTTCGGACTGTTCTTATTGAATAGTTTCTAAGAATGGAGACAAAAACTAGGCAGATAGTAAAGAAAGATTCTATTGAAGTTGGTTATACCGCTGCAGAAAAAACATTCGTTGATGGCATGCATGGTTGAATGATTTGTAGTCATTAAAAGAAAAATCTCTTGTAAAAATATTTTCCCATCCACTATGGTATCTCTTCAAAGCACTATACCTTAAAATACGAATTACATTTAATTAGATTTGCATAGTTAATTGCAATATATGACAGACTGTTGTGCATGTATGAATTTGAACACAGAATCGCAGAGTATCAAAGCAGACAATGCAAATAATTTAGCTTAACACCACACTCTTAAGAACATGCTTACACTCCTACCACAGAATCATGATCATGCTAATAAATCACGTTATTATATTCCTTACTAGTATTCTTCATTTACATTCTGCGTACTGTTTCATAATTTATAATTTAGTTATCCTACAGTTTAAAAGAAAATACAAAACAATAATATTTTCTCCGCCTTTTGCTTGATAAATGTGATTTCTTATAACCTTTTAACAGGATAAAATTTCTCTTGGTGAATCAAAGAGATATTAACATACCATTTACCGCTTCGCTAGTCTCTTGCTTCCTCCTAATACCGACAGGCACAAATTCATATCCTTTCAATATCATTATTATTAATATTTCCATTATTAATCTCGTTGTTGCTGTAATCATAATGACAGTATTTAAATGTAGTTGTAGTAGTAGCCGCTGTATAATAATAATAATAATACTAATAATACTAATAATAATAATAACAATAATAATAATAATGAAAATAATAATAATAGTAACAATAATAACAATAATAATAATAATAACAACAATAATAATAATAATAATGATAACAATAATAATAATAATAATAAAAATAATAATAATAATAATAATAATAATAATATTAATAATAATAATTATTATTATTATTATTATTGTTGTTGTTGTTGTTGTTACACGTAAAATACTGCTTGAAACAGCTCCTTGAGTCTCGCATGCGCAGTGGGCTTATTACCTGCAGCGTACGGTACCATACTATTCGTTCTTTCCAGCTATCTAATACTTCCCTTTTTGTTGTTGTTGTTGTTAGTATTATTATTATTATATTATTATTATTATTATTATTAGTAGTAGTAGTAGTAGTAGTAGTAGTAGTAGTGTCATGGTTAGAAGCAGACGATACTGTTAGTGATAGTGCTCGTTTTAGAAAGCTTTGAATGAGAAATGCTTCTTTCTTCATATTTATTTCTCAAATGATGAGATGACATGCAATCACGTTCAAAAATTTATCCAATATAGGAAGTGTAATGAATCTAGAGTATGATAGTATATGACTGACGGATCTCCTTTGTTTTGTATTATATGGTGGTGTTGGTGATAATTCTGTTTGTAGTAGTAGTGCTGAAGATGGTAATGGTTCTTGCTATCTTCTCATTGTTCAACGCAGCAGAAAAAAGTGTAATAGTTGAAGGGTAATTAATATAAATCTTCCTTTTTCACGAGCAAAGGACATGTTGTAACGTTTCTAATTCTACTTTGTACTGAGTGTCGGGTTAATAACTGAACTAATAACAAGTATGCTCAAATATTGTCTTGGCCTTTGTGTGTCGATTCAGAGCATGCATTGGAAAATGAGCTTAATCAATAAACATATGCGTTTTTAATATATCAAAAAATTACGTGACTGTGATTTGACATCTATTTCATAAGTATTACTTCAAAAGTAATATATGTTCATTCTGTGGATCGTCCAAGAGTGTAATAATTATCCACCGGGCGACGTTGCGATTTCCAAACTAGCAGCAGAGTGTTGACTTTTGTTACTGCGAAATCGAGATATTTAACTTGGTGTCATTAACTCTTGCTACCCAGGATAAAAATCTCCAGGAATATGTTGTTTACTGAGGCAGTTCTAGATCTAAGTCATACCAAAGGTGTGTCAGTTATAAAAGGAAAGCAAACTGAACTTGCAATACATATTTTTAAATATATTTAATATATTTAGATATTTCTCATTTTTGAAAAGAAGTGAAGAATGAAATGTAAGAGATTGTCTACTTGATTGAAATGTCATTTTGTTTTCTTTCTAAGGAATGTGTATAAAACGTTACTTCAAACAATAAATTTAAATTGATGTCATAAGGCGACAAAGCATTAGAAATTGGTACTATTGTGGAAAAGATTAAATGGATACCAATAACTGATAAATAATATCTCAAACGCAACTAAAATGAACCCTCGATATATATATATTATATATATACTATATATATATATTATATATATATATATATATATATTATATTAAATGTTATATATATATGTTATATAAATATTTATA